>NC_086120.1:1340000-1640000 GCF_963921235.1 Mobula hypostoma
TTTTTTGCGTGCTTAGTAACAACTACCACGTCCTCGGTAAGTGTGAGGGTAGCCATTGTGGTGACAGTGAAGGCCTGCAAACTCTACACCTAAGGCCAGAATTGATGCTGCACTATCTGCAATGCCACTGTACTGCCCAATCTCAGCTTAAAACATATTTAAAAATTCAACCGTGACAGATTTCTGGAAGAAAATAAAGGAATTATTCCTCAACTCAAGTCTTGTGGCCACCATCTCATTCTGAGACTGTGTCCTCTGCTTCCAGACTCGCTGAAGGAAAACATCTTCCCAGAACTTATGCTGCTGTGCTCTGTTTGTTTCAATAGAGTTATAGAGAAGTACAGCACAAAAACAGGCCCTTCTGCCTGTCTAGTCCATGTTGAACCCATTTAAGCAGCCTACCACCATCAACCTGCACCAGGACCATAGCCCTCCATATCCCTACTATTCATGTACCTGTCCAAACTTCTTATTACCGTTGAAATCGAGCTCACATGGTGGAGCACTTGTGCTGTCAGCTCATTTCACAATTTCACGATCCTCTGAGTGAAGAAGTTTCCCCTCATGTTCCCCTTAAACTTCTCATCTTTCACCCTTAGCACATGACCTCTGCCACTGATCCTCCTGCCACCTACAACCACGGCTATATTCCTTTGTGTGAAGTATAACTCCATCCATGGCATGGTTTTTACCTTTAATGCCCAGCGACTTCTGTTCTAGCAAGACCTCCTGATGCCACTTTTGCTTAAGTGCGACAGTGAGATCAAGTGTTGTCGATGTTTGGACAAGGTGTGACATGTGGTTCTGTAAAAATACAACTTGGCATCTGTGAGCATAAAAGGTTAGTATGTACTGCAGAAAGCTAACTGCGAGAGGAATTAGGCGTGGAAGTAGGAATTGAGGCTTCAGTTATTGAGGCCATTGGTGAGACAATTGTTATGTTTTGTAACTCCAGAATATAAAAGTAATTGAAAGAAAAACCCGGGAGCCAGGGATAACTCATGTACGTTTAGTTTTACTTCAGTAAGGCACATAGCCATGACATGAGGTGTAATGATGTAAGCCATTCACATACTTCTTACATCTGATCCATAATGAATGCTCAATCAAACCATATATTACAAGAGTACTCAAATATTACTGAAATATTAAATACACAACACTCCTTTCTTCTTAGCTATAAACTCCAATTCAACAGAGACCTGCCTCTCAACTTTATACACAGTGTACTATATCATACAATTACTATACAGACATCCGTAGCACAATAAATTTTAAATTATCCCATTCAGGCCGAAAGATTTAATCGCTGTGTTGGATTTCTTACTCTTGTGAGAGTCACTCTGCTTGGCAGGTGAGCCTTGTGGCTGTGAACCGATCTCAGGTTCTGGAACCTTCTCTGTGATGGTTGTAGGAGTTGACTCTGGGACTGCAGGAAGTGGTTCTGACAGGTCTGACTACTTTTCTGCTCCAACAATTGCCTGCTCTCCTCAACCGATTCAGATAACATCAGATACAATCTTCAGTGTAGGAGGGTGGTCCAGTTCTGTCCTTAATCTTTCCAAGTACCCACTATTGATCATCTCCCAGGAGTGAAACCTCAAACCTCCTTGTTTGAGGAACCCTCCATTCGTCTCAGCTGTTTGCCCTGTATAGTCCCTCTGAGATTGCGTTTGAGGAGATCCTGTTGTGATTGCAAAGGACGACCCAGAAACCACATAGCTGGTGAGTTGTTGATTGTGGAGTGCGATGCATTAAGATATGCAAGGAAGAAATTGGTGAGCTTCTGATTCAGCATTCGTGTAGTGCATTCTGCTGACATCGCTCATATTGCCTTCTTTAGACCAGACAAACCTTTAACCAAACCATTTGTAGTTCAGTGTAGACATAGTATGTCTTATTCATTAACTTTCAGGAGTAACTGAAACTGTTCCACAACAACCATGAGGCAAGGCATCACAGGCAAGTTTCAATAGCTTCAATAGTTCCATTTAATGTTAGAGAAATGTATATAATATATATCCTGAAATTTTTGTTCTTCGCAGACGCCACAAAACAGAAGAGTGCCCCAAGAATGAGTGACAGTAAAATCATTAGAACCCCAGACTCCCCGACTTACTTCAGCAAAAAAAAAAGCATTAGCACCCTCCACCCATCAAGCAGGCAATAGAGATACCATGATCTGCAGTACAACAAAATACTCATCGTTCACCCAACAATTCGACATACCACTCTTCCTCTCCACAATAAAGGGACAGAGAGGTGTCACGTTATGATTAACACATAATGATTCACTGGATGATGTGGATTATAATGTGTGAGGACAGTGTCTGATGTCACCATTTTCTTTGCCTCTTGGAAAGCCACCTCACAATACTTTATCTGTTGCCATTTCTTACTGATATTGTAATGAGTTCATGGTATGGAGCATAGTAACCAGGTTTGGCGGAAACGCGTTAAACTAATTGACAAATCTTATAAAAGGACCACAACTGTGACATGTCCTTTAGCCTTGGGGCATCCATCACTGCTTGAATTTTATCAGCACACTTCTGTAATCCTTGTGCATCAATGATGCGACTACATTAAGTGATGCTTGGTTTAAAAGATTCATAATTGTTGTGTCGTGCTCGCAGCCCAAAATCTTCTAATCTTTTTAATACTGTCCTGAGATTTTGGAGATGATCGTTGTCATCCTCACCAGAAACAATGATGTTATCCAGGTAACTCAAAGTACCTGGGCTTCCTTGTTGCACCTGGTCCTTTGCTCTCTGCCAGAGTGTGGGTGCAGATGCTACTCCAAAAATAAGCCTATTATAACATAAAGCCCTTTGTGAGAGTTTATGGTCAGAAACACTTCTTCCTTCTCCATCTCTCGGTACTTTGTTGAAGTGTTTCCCTCCAGAAAGGTTTGCAAAGATATCCTCTATTCTGGTCAGATCTACTTTCAGGTTGATGGTGACTTAAAATCACCACAGGTCCCAATAGGCCCATCCTTCTTGGCTACTGGGACCAATGGTGTTGCCCATGGGCTCCACTCAACTTGGAAAGAATCATGCAATCTAGCTCACTGGCTACTTTATCATTGATGATATAAGGATCTGGATGACTTTGTAACATTTGGGTGTGGCATTTTCAATTAACACTATTTTATCATTGATAAGGTTTGAGTTTCCTAATGCCATCCTTGAACAATGCTGTGTACACCTCGGACTTCAATTACTGCACAGAGTCTTGTCATCTTCAGAAGTTTTCTGATGACTCTGCCATAGGTGGATGCATCAGCAAGGGAGATGAGGCTGAGTACAGGGCTACAGTGGGAAACTTTGTCACATGGTGTGAGCAGAATTATCTGCAGCTTAATGTGAAAAAGACTAAGGAGCTGGTGGTGAACCTGAGGAGGGCTAAGGCACCGGTGACCCCTGTTTCCATCCAGGGGGTCAGTGTGGACATGGTGGAGGATTACAAATACCTGGGGATATGAATTGACAATAAACTGGACTGGTCAAAGAACACTGAGGCTGTCTGCAAGAAGGGTCAGAGCCGTCTCTATTTCCTGAGGAGACTGAGGTCCTTTAACATCTGTCAGATGATGCTGAGGATGTTCTACGAGTCTGTGGTGGCCAGTGCTATCATGTTTGTTGTTGTGTGCTGGGGCAACAGGCTGAGGGTAGCAGACACCAACAGAATCAGCAAACTCATTCGTAAGGCCAGTGATGTTGTGGGGATGGAACTGGACTCTCTGACGGTGGTGTCTGAAAAGAGGATGCTGTCCAAGTTGCATGCCATCTTGGACAATGTCTCCCATCCACTACATAATGTACTGGGTGGGCACAGGAGTACATTCAGCCAGAGACTCATTCCACCGAGATACAACACAGAACATCATAGGAAGTCATTCCTGCCTGTGGCCATCAAACTTTACAACTCCTCCCTTGGAGGGTCAGACACCCTGAGCCAATAGGCTGGTCCTGGACTTATTTCCTGGCATAATTTACATATTATTTAATTTTTTATGATTTTATATTGCTATATTTATACTCTATTCTTGGTTGGTGCAACTGTAATGAAACCCAATTTCCCTCAGGATCAATAGACTATGACTATGACTATTATCCAGTACCTGTCTTAATTTGCTTTCAGTTGGCTCTGTTGCAGGGAATGTGGCATGCGAATGGTGGATGGATCTCCAATGAAGATGTTGTTGTCTTAGCCAACTACTCCATCACAATGCTGGCTCTTTTCTTTCTATCACATACATGCCCAATGTGGCTCGTGGCTTGTTGTATGTCACTGTTACACATATAGTTTCCACAGGAGTTATCTTTTCTCCAGTTCTTAGTTGGATATCCATAATATCTTTGAAATGCTGTTCCTCATTTGCTGATCCCAGTCTGTTTGGATTGGCAACATCTCCTCCACGATCTCCATCAGCACAGCTGCACCACAAGGCTGTGTGCTTAATCCCCCGCTGTACTCACTTTACACTTACGACTCTGTGGCTAAGCACTGCTCCAATGGCATATTTAAGTTTGCTGAAGTCACCACTGTCATTGGCTGAATCAAAGGTGGTGATGAATCAGCATACAGGAGGGAAATTGAAAATCTGACTGAGTAATGCCATAATCACAACCTCTTACTCAATGTCAGCATGATCAAAGAGCTGATGTCAGACTTCAGGAGAAGGAAACCGGAGGTCCATGAGCCAGCGCTCATCAGAGGATCAGAGGAGGAGAGGGTCAGCAACTTTAAATTCCAAGGTGTTGTTACTTCGGAAGACCCGTCCTGGGTCCAGTATGTAAGTGCAATTATGAAGAAAGCACAGCAGCACCTCTACTTCCTTAGGAGTTTGTGAAGATTCAACATGACATCTAAGACTTCGACAAACTTCTTTAGATACGTAGTGGAGAGTAAATTGACTGGCTGCATCACATCCTGGTATGGAATCAGCAATGGCCTTGAACAGAAAATGTCGCAAAAAAGTAGTGGATATGGCTCAGTGCATCATGGGTAAAGCCTTCCCCACTATTGATCATATCTGCATGAAACACTGTTGTAGGAAAACAGCGTCAATCATCAGGGACCCCCACCCCCCAGAACATGCTCTCTTTTCACTACTGCCATCAGGAAGAAGGTACAGGAGCCTCAGGACTCACACCACCAGGTTCAGGAACAGTTACTAGCTGTCAACTATCAGGTTCTTGAACCAAAGTGGATAACTTCACTCACCTTATAACTGAAATTTTCCCACAACCAATGGACTCACTTTTAAGAACTCTTCATCTCGAGTTCTCAATATTTATTGTTTATTTATTTATTATTATTATTTCTCCTTTTTGTATTTTCACAGTTTGTTGCACTCTGATTGAACGCCTTAGTTGGGTGATCTTTCATTGATTTTGTTGTGGCTATTATTCTATTGATTTATTAAGTATTTGTGGTAACCTCTACCTTGAAAAAGGCACACTCGACAACTTCATGCCAAAGAAACAACTTTATCTCGAACGTCAAAACCGATAGGTATATACAGAGGCTTTTACAACCCATACGGCATGGCAGGGACACTATATACAAAGCACACCAGAAGTAAAAAGAACGGAAGTAGAACCCCCCCCCCATTATCCTAATTAGTATTAACTTACTTTTAATAATGCTCACATTACAACACTTCTCCCCCTTTAAAATCCAACATCCCCAAATGTAAAAAACCAGGAAATGAAAACAGTGGTGTTATTAACTTGCGTACCCCTGAAAACTTAAAACTCAGCAACAATTTATCAGTACAAAAACATCTAGAAAACATAACAGATTCAACATTCAATCTAACAACAACAAAAAAAAGTCCCATCAAAGATTCAGTCTGTCAGGAGGTTTACGATTGCACTGTGATCTGCGTGCTACCCCCGGTGACCTCGCAGGCACCTCTGGTGATGGTGTTTTGGGTGGGTCTGGTGTTGGGGGCATGAGAGGGGTCTGTGTGTCTGCGTGGGAATGTCCATCCTCTTCAGGGGACCCCAACCCCTCTGCCAGCGTCTCTCCCTCTGGCAAAGTCACTGGTGGACATGCTTCCACCATAGTCTGTCTCACTTTTGCCTTCCTGTCCGGGCACAGCAGGTCTAATCTTGACTTGGGCCTATGCCCCATCAGCATCTCTGCTGGAGTGTGAGCAGTCGTAGTCTGTGGCATGAGGCAGTATTTAAACAGGAAACGTGAAAGCCGAATGCTAAGAGAGTCCCCTGTCATTCGCTTCAGGCCTTCTTTCACTTTCTGAACAGCCCGCTCAGCCAAGCCATTGGAGGCTGGGTGGAAAGGGGCTGTCCGAATGTGATGAATGCCATTCTGCTGCATGAACTCACTGAACAGCTCACTGGTGAACGTCAGGCCATTATCAGTGACCAGAGTGTCAGGCAACCCATGGACTGCAAACACTTGCCTGAGTTTGTCTGTGGTTGAGGGGGCTGTGATGTTGCTCATGATGTGAGCTTCAATCCATTTAGAAAGCACATCTACCATTACAAAAAACACCTGCCCCATAAAAGGGCCAGCAAAGTCCAAATCTAGTCTAGACCAGGGGTGGTCTGGCCACTCCCATGGATGCAAATGAGCTGGTGGAGGCATATTCTGACTAGTCTGACATTGCGTGCATGACTTTACCTTGTTCTCCAGATCCTGATCCATTCTTGGCCACCAAACGTAGGATCTTGCAAGGCTTTTCATTCGAGACACCCTTGGATGAGTCTCATGAATTTCCTCCACAATCTGTGAACGGCCAGGGGGAGGCACAATGACCCTTGCCCCCCAGAAAATGCAGCCATCCTGCAGACTGAGTTCTGTCTTGCTTTTGGCATAAGGCCTCAGTTCCTCTCCTTCAATGACTCTGGGCCAACTTTGTGAAAGAAAAGTCTTGACTTGGGACAGGACTGAGTCCCTCTCTGTCCACTGCTTGATCTGGGTCATCTTTACAGGTGTCTCTGACAGCCTCTCCAATGTAAATACAGTCTCTGGAGGCACATGTGTAGTAACAGGTGTCTCAGGTAAAGGTAGTTGACTCAGTGCATTGGCATTTCCATTATCCCCACCCACTCTGTACACTATACTGTATACTGGTAGGCTGACAAATGTAAGAGCCCAACACTGTATCCTGGCTGAAGCTAGCGGTGGGATGCATCTAGTCTCACTGAACAGGCTCATCAGTGGTTTATGGTCCGTATAAATTGTAAATACGCATCCATAAAAGTACTGATGAAACCGTTTGACCGCAAAAACAATGGCCAGACCTTCTTTGTCTAGCTGTGAATATCCCTTCTCTGCAGCTGTCAGGGTATGTGAAGCAAAACCAATAGGCTTCTCTGAACGGTCCTCCATTACATGTGAGAGAACTGCCCCAACTCCATAGGGCAAGGCATCGCAGGCAAGCGTGATCTCCTTGTCTGGGTCATAGTGAACAAGCAGCTTCGCTGAGTGGAGGAGTTCTTTCACTTCCTTGAAAGCTTTCTCCTGCTCTTCACCCCACTGCCACGTAGTGTCATTGTGAAGCAGCTTATACAGCGGGGTCAAAACCCTTGAGAGGTCAGGAAGAAACTTGCCATAATAATTCACCATGCCCAAAAATGATCTGAGTTCTGTGATGGTCTTAGGGCTTGGGGCCTCCTTAATAGCTCTCACTTTGTCCTCAACAGGGCAAAACCCCGCAGCTGTGATCTTGTGTCCCAGGTAAGTCACACTCGATGCCAGGAACACACATTTTCCGCATTTCAACCACAGCCCTACATCTGAGAGCCTCTTCAGCACCCGTTCTAAGTTAGCCAGATGCTCCACCTCCGTAGCCCCCGTGATCAAAATATCAACAAGGTACACTGCTACTTGTGGAATACCCTGCAGCAAAGTGTCCATTGTCCTTTGAAAAATGGCAGGGCTGGACGCCACTCCAAACCTCCAAACACCAGGCGATTGTACTTGAATAATCCCCTGTGCATATTAATTGTGACGCGCTCCTTTCAATCCTCGTCGAGCAGCAGCTGTTCGTAGGCATGGCTCATATCCAGCTTTGTGAACAGCTTACGCCCTGACAGGGTCGCAAACAGGTCATCCACTCGTGGCAATGGGTACCCCTCCAGCCTGGAGACCTGATTCACCGTAAGCTTATAATCCCTACATATCCTCACCGTTTTGTCTGCCTTCAAAACTGGAACATTGGGAGCCGCCCACCTTGAAATCTGGATGGGCTCAATAATGCCCAGCCTCTGTAAATGTCCCAGCTCCTCCTCAACTTTGGCTTTCATGGCATAGGGCACCAACCTGAGCTTAAAAAACGTGGTGTAGCCTCAGGATCGACATGGAGTTTCACTGTCATGCCCTTCAGTGTTCCCAGCTCGTCCCCGAAAACATCACTGTACCACTGCAGAATGTCCTCCGTCGTGTGTGCATCATACCAGTTTAGCCAGATTTTGCAAAGCTAATCGCAACCCAAAAGACTGGGCCCCCTGCCCTTAGCTATCACTAGTCTGGCTTCAGCCTTCTGACCCCCGGCTGAATTGTCCACATATAACACCCCTAAATGAGGTATGGGCTGCCCCGTATAGGTCCTGAGTTTGAACTTTGATGGTCTGATGGGAGGCAGGTTGGACCCCCATGTCCTCCTGTAGAATGACCGATGCAGTAGCCCCTGAATCAATCTGAAACTTAATGTCCTTTCCCCTGACAGTGACTGTGGCATAATTTGGTTCAGGTGGTTCCTCATCTGTTTCCACTGCAAACATGTTGTAGGCACACGCTGCCTCTTCTAGATGGCGTGTGGCTGCCTGAGTCTGTAGAGCTTTCCCCTGCCCAGGCTTAATCTTACCCTTTGAACCTCTGCACTTTTTAGCTAAATGTCCCTTTTTGCTATAAACATGGCAGACAGTGTCTTTGAATTTGTAATCATTTGCATAGTGCGACCCTCCACACCGGAAACATTCCACCTGCTTTGCCTGATTACCAGTCTCCCTCCTGACTTGGTGCACTGCCGCCGACTGTGACCCCCCCGTGTCCTTTCCGGATATCCTTGACATTACTAGCAGCCATCTCCATGCCTTGGACAATCTCTAAGGCTTTCTCGAAAGTCAACAGTGGGGTTTCCCCTAACAGGTGGCGTTTTATGCCGTCATTATTAATGCCGCATACCAATCTATCAGGGAGCATGTCATCCAACACCGCTCTGAAATCACAATGCTCCGACAGCTGCCGAAGCTCGGCCACAAAATTGGCCACAGACTGACCTGGCTTCCTGAAACGGCTGTGAAACTTACACCGTTGGACTATCACAGAAGGTTTCGTATTGTAGTGGTTCCCCACGAGCTTGACCAGCTCGTCATATGGAATGTCCCCTGGTTTCCATGGTGTGGCTAAATTCCTTATTAACTTGTAAGTTTTCGCCCCACATGCACTCAGGAGAATAGAGCACTTCTTAGCCTCCTCAGTAGTTCCATTAGCACAGAAAAAGTGTCCCAACCTTTCCTCATACTCTGGCTAATCCTCCGTTAACTCCACAAATTCACCGATAGTCCCAAACGTCGCCATCTGAACATGAGGCCCCTTATCGGCGCTGCTGCTCCTGTTCGAAACATGCCGACACGTCCACAAAACCAGTTCACCTCGTCACCAAAAATATGTGGTAACTTCTACCTTGAAAAAGGCACACTCGACAACTTCATGCCCAAAGAAACAACTTTATCTCAAATGTTAAAACCATTATGTATATACAGGGGCTTTCAAAACACGGCACGGCAGGAACACTATATACAAAGCACACTGGAGGTAAAAAGGACGGAAGTAAACCCCCCCCCTATTATCCTAATTAGTATTAACTTGCTATTAATAATGCTCACATTACAACAGTATTCCCACAAGAAAATGAATCTCAGGATTGTTTATGGTAACATATATGTACTTCGATAACAAATTTATTTTAAACTTTGACTGAAACAGCCAAGCCAGTGTCCAATTCCATTTTAATTAATTTGCCATTTACCTCTGGTTGTTTCCTGTTGGTTTTTCACATTGTGAATCTCAAGGCTATCCTGTCCATTTCACTCTCATCATTATCATATTTTTCATCAACAGCATGCAGAGTGGTGATCTTTTGAACTGCAACTTCTCTTTTTATCTTCATCTCTTCCCTATACAGTCCCTTTATTTTTGTCTGCCTGACATGCTCTTTGTTTGTGTCCTACTTTGTTGCATTTTCTGCAAGTTTTGCCTTTAAACCTGCATTGGTCTGGTGTATGTGAGGCCCTGCCACAATAGTAACACAATTTGTTTGGCCAGGCAAGTTTCTGTTTAGGTTACAATCTTGTTCACACTCACTTTCCTTCTTGACTGCAACTCAATCTGCTCTTCAACTGCTCTTTCAAATGTGAGTTGTGCTTTAGTTACAAGCTATTTTTGAATGCTTTCTTGTAAGGTTCCACAAACTAAATGAACTCTCAGTGAGTCATTAGGCCCATTATATGCTTGGTCAATCTCTTCAATTCAGCCACATAATCTGAAATGGATTCCCCTTTCTTTTGGTTCCGCTTATGAAACTAAACTGTTCTGCAATCAACAATGCTTTCAGTTGTAAATGTTCTTGCATTATGTTCATGACATCAATAAAGCTCATTTTGGCTGGTTTGGTTGGAACAGTTGAACTTCTAAGCAAACCTTCTGCTTTTCCACCTATTGTCCTCAGCAAAACTGGATATTTAATTTGCTTCAAATTACTACTCAGTTTGTTCAGTATATATCACCCAGTCATCAGACGTGTCTAACTTTCCAATGTAGTCAGCCATTTCTGTATTTAAAAAAAAAATTGTTATTATTATCCAGTATGCACTGTTTATGAACCCATGAATTTTGAGCATTTTTTGCCTTTTTGTTTTAACTCAGTCAACTCTGTCTCCTTTTTAAGAAAAAAACATGCTGCACTTCTACAGGTTGGCAGTCCCGGGTTCATTTTTAAACTACCTCATTGCAATTGTTGCATTTTGTAACTCCAAATCATAAGGTTTATTGAAAAAAGAACACAGAAGCCAGAATAACTCATGTATGTTTAGTTTTATTTCAGTGAGGCATGCACATATGACAAGGTGGCATAATGATGTATGCCATTCATGTTATTTGTACAGTAACTCTTAATGAATGAAGGAAACCACAAAGAATGCTTAATTAAAAATATATTTACAAAATTACTCAACTATTATTGTAATATTAAATACACTACATCCCTATCTGAGTTGATGCCAGGTCGTCTGTCCTGGCTAATTCTTCTTCTGATACAAAGTATACTTCCTAAACATGAGAAAATCTGCAGATGCTGGAAATGCAAGCAACACACACAAAATGCTGGTGGAATGCAGCAGGCCAGGCAGCATCTATAGGAGGAAGTACAGTCGACGTTTCGGGCTGAGACCCTTTGTCAGGACTAATGGAAAAAAGAGATAGTAAGAGATTTGAAAGTGGGAGGGGGAGGGGGAGGGGGAGATCCAAAATGATAGGAGAAGACAGGAGGGGGAGGGATGAAGCCAAGAGCTGGGAAGTTGTTTGGCAATAGGGATACAAGGCTGGAGAAGGGGGAGTATCATAGGACAGAAGGCCTTGGAAGAAAGAAGGGGGGAAGGGAACACCAGAGGAAGATGGAGAACAGGCAAGGAGTTATTGTGAGAGGGAATGAGAGAATAAATAACTAAATAAATATTATCCCTTTTGCCAATCAACTTCCCAGCTCTTAGATCCATCCCTCCCCCTCCTGCCTTCTCCTATCATTTAGATTCTCCCCCTACCCCTCTCAAATCTCTTACTATCTCTTTTTTCCGTTAGTCCTGACGAAGTGTCTCGACCCGAAACGTCGACTGTACTTCTTCCTATAGATGCTGCCTGGCCTGCTGCGTTCCATCACCATTTTGTGTGTAGACTTCCTAAGCTATTTCAGAGACCATTAAAAAGTCAATTGTGTGGGATGTGTCTGGAGTAACATTTTGACCACACCAGGTGAGAGTGGCAAATTTCCTGCTACTGAAAAGCATAGGCTTGCAATTCATGGTATACGATCAAACCACATTACTCCAAAGTGCATCACCTCACATTTACTGGGATTCAATTCCATCTACCACTATTACCACTAAGTGACACACTGCCAATCAAAAAAGCAACCTTCACTGTCACTCTTGGCCTCTAATGACAAAGAAAACTCTGGGTCCCATGGGCTCTAACCTATTGAACCAGCTTTCCATGTGGGGCCTTGTCAGACCTGGAACTATTCCTGATCAATTCACACCTTTCCAAGTGCAGATTAATACCGTCTCCCAGCACTTTTTCTAATAATTTCAAAACCAATGAATGAAACCGGTAGACATTTTTAAATATTTACTGGTCACAGATGGGGTTCAGATGACTGCTGGACAGCAAATATTATTTGACAAGGATAAGCTTATCCTCACTGCCCGTGTTGAATAACAAATAATACTTACTGTCCACCAGTCATCTGGACCTCAACTGTGACCAGTAAACATTTAAAAATCCCTTGCTTAGTGGAGTAGCCTGGTATATCTCAGCTCTTCCTGGGGATGATCCATTTTTATACCCACAAACCTGTCCACCTATCCTTAAAACATGATAGAGGATCATCCCTCCTAGATGATTGACAATGGAGGCTCTGGTAACATGTCTTAGCTTTATCCTCTTCTGGGGTGGCAAAATAGGAACAGTACTATTTTGATTGTTGTGGATTGATTTTCCAAGGCCTCCCACTTCATTGCCCTCCCTAAGCTTCCATTGGCTCAAGGGACTGCCACACTCATGGTTCAACATGTGTTCTAGCTCCATGGCTTCCCTCAGGACATAGCATCTGATCATGGACCTCAGTTCACTTCCCACTTTTGGAAGGCTTTCTGCTCTCTAGTAGGAGCCATGGCCAGCCTCCCATCTGATCTCCACCCCCAATTCAATGGCCAGACTGAGAGAGTGAACCAGGGGTTGGAGACAACCTGCACTGTCGTGCCTCTTTCAACCGCATGTCCTGGAGCTCACAATTGGTTTGGGCAGAGATCATCCTCAATAACCTCCAGTCATTCTCTATGAGTATGTCCCACTTTGAATGCCAAAAGGGATTCCAGCCCCTGCTCTTCCCTGACCAGGAGATTGATGTAGCAGTTCCTGCTACTGAACAGTTGATCCAGCATTACAAGTGCACCTGGAGACGAGCCAGGGCTTCTTGGCTGTGTGCCCAGAAACAACGTGCCCAGCAGGCTGATCAGCTCTGCTAACTGTTAAGGCAGGAGAGGAGATCTGGTTGGCATCAAAGGATCTTCCCCTGAAAGTCAATAGCCGCAAATTGGTATCGCGCTATGTGGGACCATTTGTAGTGGAAAAGGTGGTCAACAAGGACTGATATAGATTGCTTCTACCAGAATCAATGAAGATCCACCCATTATTCTGTGTTTCCCAGCTCAAGCTGGTTCCTAGCTCTTATAGAAAGATCACAACTCAGACCACAACTTGAGTTTGCAAGGGAGAAGGGCCATCTCTTTGATAAATGGTGCATGTCAAATAGGGTGACAAATTTGCTTCTCTTTGGAAGATGATAATTTTGAAGGACTTTAAAACCTGTTTACCTGATGGTGTTATTCTGTACCTCAGTGAACAGGAAGTACATTCCTTGTCTCAAGCCAATGTGAAAGCGGATCAATTTAGCCTTACAAACAAGAATGTATTTGCGTCTGACCGTGCAGTAGCTTAGGGCAGTGAGAAGGGGGTCAATGTCACTGAGAAACAGCCTCCTTCTACTGCACCTCGGTCTAATGAGTGAGTGAAGCCTCTGTCAGTCAGCGTTGACCATGAATGTTGTGTCCTAGCTGACTATATACTCAATCTTGGGCAGTACGATATGGAGAGCAATGGTGCCCATGTAGCAAGCACCCCCTCTCGACGCATCTGATGAGGCGAAAGGAACGGCAAAGGCTGATACGGTTTGGTATCGGCAGCGATGCAGGAGTTGCCAGTCAGCGTTGACTGCCTTCAGGACTCCTGCTCCAGATACTTTCCTCGGGAATTGCCCCTGAAGCCTTCCCCATGAATGGGTATAACATTAAAGCAGCGGAGGCTTGAGATCAGAGTTTCCCTTCTCTGAGATGAACTGCCAACCAGGACAAACGAGCCCCATCTGCCCAAAGCAATTGGTTTTGAAGATGCCAGTAACCGGCCTTTGCCCCTTCTCCTGTCAGTAGAAACTCAGCCACACGTGAACGCCAGGGACTGGACTTGGTGGTCAGAGGCTATTTGAGGTGCACGCCACTGGGAGCATTTAATAAGTATTGAGAGCTTATCTTCATTACCACTTTCGGCTATAATGACCTACAGGAACCACCTCGTTCTAAGGAAGAGCGTAAGTGTTTTATTGTCACAAGGCGGGTCACTTAATGGCGGATTGCATGATCCTGAGGCATAAACGGCAGCGGCTGCAGTCAGGCCAGTTTCAATGTGGTTTCAAATGTGGAGAAACTGTCCGTGGTGTTCCTATGGCTTCAGCTGATATAGGATCCAAGCCTGGTCCTACTATACGCCATTCTGATTTCATGGGCTAGTTTCTGGTAAGCCCGGTGAACAGGTTCCGGTAACCGTGCTGCGCGATACTGCCGCCAAGTCTCGTATCCTCTCTGATGCGCTGCTTTTGCCTGAGGACACGTTTGGGTCACATGTCTCATTGTAGCGAATTCAGATCGAGTGTTTAAAATGCCCCTACACACGATCCATTTACAGTCAGACTAATGAGTGGGTTCGTCACAGTCAGGGTAAGGCTTTCGCTACCAGCCAGAGGGGTCACCCTCATCCTGGGCAATAACCTACCTGGTAGGAAGGTGCCGCCATAGCCAGAGGTGGCAGCTACACCCTTGGATCAAACCCGGAATGAGGAGCTTGTTCGTGATTTCCCCTCCGTGTTTCCTGCCTGCCTGACGACTCGTGCTCAGACCCTCAGACTTGAAGATGCAGTGAACCTCTCCTTCTTTGTGCCTCTTCAACCTGGCTCAGTCGCAGGGGCTCCGATAGCGCCGAACTCTGCAGTGAAGGGTCCGAAGGAAATTCCAGCGGGTAGTGCGATGCCTGAGTTGCCGGCCGCTCATAGCGGCTCAGCTGACAGATCCTTCCCCAGCTTGGTGTTGGTCTGCTGCGAGGGAGGGCGATACAGTCAGGGGTGAAAAGGGTGCTTACCAAGAGGAAAGTGGCATGCGGGTGCCAGATGTATCGGAAAGCTTGGGCTGGGGTGTGCTGTCTTTCAGATTGTGACACCTACCATATACCGACAGTTAGCGCACAACCAAAACATTCGCGGGACACCTGGGTGTTACTAAAACGTATAACTACACTCTTCCTTCAGTTAGCCCTGACGAAGGGTCTCGGCCTGAAACGTCGACTGCGCCTCTTCCTAGAGATGCTGCTTGGCCGCTGCGTTCACCAGCAACTTTGATGTGTGTTGCTTGAATTTCCAGCATCTGCAGAATTCCTGTTGACTACATTTTATGCCATTTCTTTTGGACCGGAATGAAGTCTGCCGAGCCTGACTATTGTAACTACTCCACCATAGAAAAGGAATGTTTATCTCTGTGCTTGCATTTCAAAACTTTGTAGTTTGCGTAGGTTCCGGCTCTCTCCCAGTAGTAGTATACACAGACCACAGTTTATTTATCTTTCTCTCGTGTGCAGAACGAGAACCAACGCCTTATGCGCTGCTCTTTGATTGCTCAAAATTATAATATTGACATTCGTTACAAAGAAAGGGAGCCTTGGCAGGTCTCAGTCCGTGAGTTAGCGTTATTTTTGTTGTAAAGTCGAGACAAGTTTGTTGTTTTGATTGCGGTGTTACGAGCGTGCGTACTGCGTGCCCATGTTTTTTTCTTTCGTTCTCTCTCCCTCTCCCTGTCTCTCCGTCCCTCCCTCCTTGATTTAGGTGTGCCGGGCCGCTGTCCATCTCAGTTTAGAGCGCTGCTTAGTCGTGCCTCATTGTCAGGACGGCTCCAATCAGGATTGGAGAGCGCAATTTCAAGAAGCCGGCATCCGGGAAGCGGCAGAAGAGAGAGACAGCGAGCAGCCGTTGTAAAAGAATTGCGCTAGTTTCCCTATTCACAAACTTGTAGTCTTCGTGCTCTGACCTGTATTTTCGTATTGAAGAATCTGGCTTTTGGATTCCTCCCTGGATCACTTGTAAATACGTGTAAAAATACTGTAACTATACTGCAAGTAGGACCGCTGTGTCTGCCCTGTCCTTTTCCCGTCACAAACAAACACAACGCTGAGGGTGGACGTGGTTTTATGTTGCTTCCCCGACACCCCTACAAGAGAGTCAACAGGGGAACGTTACAGTGGACTTCCCTCCTCCCGCGGTTTCACTCACCTCCGTACCATGGTGGACCGTACCACCAGATAGTCAGTGGTCGTCGTACGTGGCTCGGGTGTTCACCACACCTGTGTTGCTCTGTTTGGCACCCCATCTTATATTTCCCCTGACCGTGTCTCTGTGCTGCGGTGGCCCAGAACCTCGGCGTTAGGCTACATCACACCACGCAGTTCCATAGCCTATGAAAACCGTTTCACCGCTCCTTCAAGGCTGCTCTGAGGGCTTCCCCGACCGATGAGTGTTGTTCCCATGGGTCGTGCTGGGGATCAGAACAGCTCCAAAAGAGGACTTGCAGTAGTCCACGGCTCAGCTGGTTTACGGGCAGCCGTTACGAGTGCCAGGTGATGCCACGACTACCTGATCAGCCTCTCAACAATGTTCCACCCTCCTTAGTAAATTAAATTCCTTTTCACCTTTTCCTACCTCCCATCATGGCGTACAGTACCCTTGGGTTCCTGTTGACCTACATTCCGCCTCGTTTGTTTTCGTCTGCCACGATGCACACTAACATCCCTTTTTAGGCTCCTTACGATGGCCCGTTCTGCGTTTTGGACCTGGGAGAAAAGACTTTCATCATAGATAAGAGGGGTAAATCTGAACAGCCCATCAAGATTTGGAGCATGCCATTCTGTGGCCATGCCCCTGGGGTCACAACATGACCATGATCGTGTACACGCACCTCTGGATGAGCCAGAGGCACCTGCTGTTCCTCCACCCCTGAACACAGGACCCGAGCTGGGCGGCTGGTTCGAGCTCCAGACAGGCTCACGATGCCGGTTTTAGTGAATTCTGGGGGAGGCGCTGTGGAGGGTAACGTAATCGAGAGAAATGTACAACCACCGACGTTGTGTAGAGGTTTCGCTTTAAGAGGCTGGTCTGACCTGATGACCCAGTTATGTAAGGAGTTTTAGCGCGCTTTCGTGTTTCGGTTTTGAAGTTCAGCAGTGAAATATGTTCCAGGTTTCATTAAACATAAACGCCTTACTTGTTCTATTCTACAGTTTCTCTAAATTGATAACTGATACAAGAAGGGTGGTAAACAAACTTTGAAGATGCAGAGGGGCCGTAGAATTATTTAGATTGGTGGAATGATTAGGCAAATGGATGGCGGATGTCAGAGATTATCTGAATGGGGAAAGGGAAAGTGCATGCTCTTGTATATCAGTGGATGAAAGTAAACATGCTGCTGAAGCTCGTGGTTAAGAAGGCAAATGGTGAAAGGATTCGTGCAGGAACGGAAATGGTGTCTTACTGAAATTGGGCAGCTCTCAGTGATATCACACCTTGAATATTAGCTCCGGTCCTTGTTATTTGTAACTTTAAAAACATTTAACTAATTGCAAGAAAAATACGGAGGCGGGAATGTGAGTCTAACTTTATGTTTTACTTTAAGCGAGGTGTGCACATATCACGTGATAGCGTCATGACGTATGCAATTCACGAGTTTTTACATAACAAATTATATAAACGACAGAGAATGCTTTATCAAACAATATATTTACAAGATTACTCAAATATTACCAAAATTTAAATACACAACATTCCTCCCTGCTTAGCTACAACGTTGGGCATGATGGATTTAAAATATGGAAGAAAGCGTTGAACTCGAATGCGTCAAGGACCGTGGATGCAGACAGATCAATTGTCTTTGTTCCTGCCATGTGCCTGGAAATGGAGGCTACCCTTTTGTGGAACCGTTTTACATCCTCCATTTTGTGAGATGGAGTTGCTTTGCTTTCTGTGTTTTAAAGTAGATACAATGATGCTCCAGGTAATCTGCTGGACTGGAGATAATTTCCAAATGAGATGTTACTTGTGAGGTGCTCTTTGATATAACATAGCATGCAGGTTTGTGAATGTTGGGGTTGGTGCCTGCCTGGAGTGATTTGTGCTGGTTACTGAACAGAACAAAGAGCCAGAAATTACCAACTGCCACTTGCTGGGAAGGGGGCAATAAATGGATGCTGGCATGGAGCAGAACCAATTAAAAAGGTGTTAAAGGTCAATCAGATGCCAATGACACTGGAATACAATATTTGAATTGGTAAGGAACAAATATAAAAGTGGACAGTTCAAGTGTGCTATCAGTGATAACTTTCACAAGAGACCCACCGTTGCAAGGAAGAACCCCCATGCCAGGGGCTGGGTGAAGAAAGGATCAATCATCTGGCAGACATCTCACCCTGCAAAAACTCATTCAGGGAGGTAGCACCATCAATTTGTGGGAGACTTCCGGAAGAGGTGGGATGTCTGCAATAGAGTAGCTCCTTAGCAGCTAGCCAGCTAGTTTAAATAACATTAGCTATACTAATGAACGAATGACACCTGTTAAACTCACCTCAACATGTCCTTTACAGTCTTAACCCACCATGGGCAATAGAAAAGTCACTGTTGCAAACAGTGCAGCGAGGAACACTGTCATTATTTTTGATCCCTATTAGGCAGAGGTACACTTTAGGGTAGTCTGGGGTGACGTACGTTTTATATTTTCTTTTATTGGAACACTCTCGCTCTCTCTCTCAAAAAAAAATTCATTTCCGGGATATTGTATATAATTTGCGGGCATCAGGGAGCCACTATTAATATGCGGGAGGCTCCCGGAACTTCCGGGAGAGGTGGGATGTCTGATCTGGCCAAAGGATATCCCCTATTTTGGTGTTATAAATTGGAAAATTGGTCTGAGTGAGTACTGGTGTAGTGGGGACAGTAGAATTCATGTTCTAAGCTGTTGGCCCGGGGTCAACATAGTCACATTGTTGTTTGTACACAGATAATAAAGTGTGAGCTTCGATTAATTACGAGTTGCATGTGAATTTCCTAACCTAGTTCCATTGACGAACGGTCACCAATAAATTCCGATTCAATAGAGAATGCACCTCAACTATATACAATTACTCGACAGACATCCACAGCACAGTAAATTTTAAATTGTCTCATTCGGTCCTAAAGATTTAATCACAGGGCAGTATTTCTTACTCTTGTGGATAACATCTTTCCTGACAAGGGATGCCACTCTTGTGTGGCAGCTGAGATTTGAGGCAGTGAAACAATCTCGGGTTCTGGGGCCACCTCTGTAGTAGTGCAGGAGTTGACACTGGGAATGCAGGAACTGGTTCTGGGAGCTCTGGCCACCTTCCTTCTCTAGCAATTTCCTCTGCTCTTCTCAACTGATCGATGTGTTATCTCTAGATGACACCAGACACAATCTCCACTGTGTAGGAGAGTGGTCCAGTTCTGTCCTTAATATTTCAGAATACCATCTTTTGATCATTTCTGTAGTCCCTTGCCAGGACTGCTTGTCCAGGAGTGAAACATCGAACCTTTTTGTTTGTCGAACTCTCAGCTGTTTGTCCTGCATACACCTTCTGATATTGGGAGTGACAAGATCCAAGAACAGCATAGCTGGTGAGTTGTTGGTTATGGAGTGTGCCGCATTGTGATATGGAAATTGGCGACCTTCTGATTCAATGTCTGTGCAGTGTGATGTGCTGACATTGCTTTCTTTAGACTCTGGACAAATCTTTCCATCAAGCTGTTTGTAGCTGAATGGTGTGGTAGCATATGTAAAATGTCTTATTACATTCTTTTTTAGGAATGACTGAAATGGTTCTGCAACAAACAGTAGTCCATTGTCACTGACTAAGTGTTCTGGAACACCAGTCCTTGAGAATGGGCTTCTCAACACATCGACAGTGTGTGAGGCTCTGGTGAAGGCTATTGGGAACACTTCTGGCCACATTGCAGCTGCATCCACTACCACGAAGAAATCTGTGCCCATGTCTGGCAAAATCTACATGTATCCTCTGCCAGGATTATGCAGGCCATTCCCAGGGATGGAGAGTTGCTGTTTTTGGCATCTTCTGCATGTGTTGGCATCCCGAACAGACTGCTCCAGTTGCTAATCTATCCCAGGCCATCAGATGAAACTTTGAGCCAATGCCTTTTTTTTCACAATGCCTGGATGACTGGCACATGGCTCCTCTAACACATTAATGCTCAGCTTGAATGGTACAATAATTCTCAATCCCAACACAAGGCAAGTTCATCCCGGTGCTGGTAAAAATGGAGGAATTGGAGTTTCTGCTACATATTCCAGCCATTTTGGATTGCCATGTAGACCTGGGACAGTGTGGGGTCTTTTCCAGTTTCCCTTTAGATCATCTCTAACAAAATAGGGAGAGTTTCGATTTGCGTTATGGAGAATATGTCCTTCATATGGAATATGTTCACGAGAAGTGTCCTTTTTTTTGTAAATTTTTCTGGTATTTCCTTTGTCAAGGGTAAATGGGACATCAGCATTTCCATGATTAGTTGTCCTCTTGAATTCAATCTTCGTATCCTCCTAGAAACAGCCTATCTCTGCATTTGTGCTGCTGCTGTTAGTGGAACACCCTTCTGTGGATAGAAAATGGATATTAATGGCTGATGATCGATAAACAAGGGTAAACTCTCACCCATACAAGTATTGGTTAAAAGGGTTTACACCCCAAACCAGACTGAAGGTCTTCCTACCAATCTGTGCGTAATTTCTTTGCAGTGGGGCATTTACTTCCATCACTCTTAACATGTGACCTGACTGCAATTATAATGTAAGGTGAGGCGTCACAGGAAAGCTTCACTTAATGATGTGGATTATAATGTGTGCATACAGTATTTGACGTCACCATTTCCTTTAACTTTTTGAAAGCCTTCTCACACTGCTTTGTTCATTGGCATTTCTTCCCAATCTACAGTTCTGAGTGTCTCTGAACGTGTTTCAGGAGGGTGAACTCTTGCAAGGGGACAGACCCCAATGGTGTACCGGGTAGGGCTTTGAAAACCTGTGCTAACCAATGGGCGGGTGTGTGATGTTTTCAATCTCTTATTGCTACATTTGGAAGTTCACATCTGTTCAAAAGGGCAACAAACATAGAAGAGCAGTCTGAGCTGCCTTAACGACTGTTATTCACATCTATGGTGATGATGTGCTTTGAGAGGTTGGTTATGGTCAGAATTAACTCCTGTCTAGTCAAGGACCTGGACCACTGCAATTTTCCTATCGACCCAATAGGTCTTTACAAGGCCTTGGATCTCTCAGACAATACTAATACTTATGTCAAGCTGCTGTTTATTGACTGCAGCTCAGTGTTTTTTTTATTAAGTGCAATCGTGAACAATAGCCAGATCAGAAATGCTGATCAAGTCAACTAGTTCCCAAACAGAACTCTGATAGGCCAATCAGATGGTTCTCTGCTGCTCAGCAATAGAACACAAAAACAGGCACAAGGGTGTCATAACAGATCGTGTTCATAGTGGAACAGCTTAGTCAAGGATGGGGTGATCAACACAAATGGACAAATTATACCTCCACTACCCCTAATGCAATCACTCCTACAGATCTGATCAAAAATCTTTAAAAAGCTATACATCCCTTTGCAATTGAATACTTGACTTCCTCACTGGAAGATCACAGTCTATGCCTTTCAGAAATAACATCTTCACCTTGCTGATATTCAACACTGGCACAACTCAAGGATGTGTGCTTCACCCACTGCTCTACACCTTGTAGCTAGGCTCAGCTCAAATACCATCTATAAATTTGATGATGACAAAGTTATTGTTGACAGAATTTCAGATGGTGATGAGAGGGCACACAGGACAGCAACAACCCTGCACTCAACATCAGTAAGACCAAAGAATTGATTCTGGACTTCGGAACGGGTAAGATGAGAGTATACACACCAGTCATCATCAAGAGATTAGAAGTAGAACGGGTGAGCTATTTCAAGTTACCAGGTATCAACATCTCTGAGGATCTATCATGGCCTGAACTTATTGATTTTGAAAACTGAAATGATTGACTATCTGGAAGATGCTGCTGAGGAATCGTTGTTTGCTGGCATCACCTTGATCTTTACCTGTATCAATGATGTCATCCAGGTAACACAGAGTGCCTGGGCAGCCTTGCAGAAACTATTCCATAGATGCTACTCTAAAAATAAGCTTATTATAGTGATAAAGCCCTTTGTGAGTGTTTATGGTGAGAAGCACTTTGGACTCTTCTTCCATTTCCATCTGTAGATAGGCCTCAGCTAAGTCCACTTTGTTGGTGTTTCCCTCCAGAATAGGTTTGCGGAGATACCTTTATCCTGGGCAGAGGGTATTGATGTACTTTCAGTGCCATTTTGATGGTGACCTTACAATCATCACAGATCCTGACAGATCCATTCTTCTTGGCCACAGGGGCCATTGGCGTTGCCCATGGCTCCACTCTACCTTGGAAAGTATTCCTTCAGCTCCATGCGATTTAGCTCACTGTCAGATGGTCTAAGGAATCAGATGTGATTTGCAAAACTTGATTGTGGCATTTTCATTTAACACTATTTTACCCTTGATATGTTTGAGTTTTCCAATGCCATCCTTGAATACATCCAGTACCTTTCATAGTTTGCTTTCATTTGGCTTCACTGCAGGGGATGCGGCATACAAATGGTGGCTGGATCTCCAATCAAGTTATAGTTGTCACACCAATCATTCCCTGATAATGCTGGCCCTAATGTGGCTAGTTGGTTGTTGTATTTCATTGTTACAAATGTCATCCCCACAGTTATCTTTTCTCCAGTCTCAGTTCATATTTGCGTATCAGCAGGCTTCAGTCAGCATCTCTGAAATAGCATTCAAACTTATTTTATGGAATGACTGAAACAACAGAGCTGGTGTCCAATTCCATTTAAATTAATTTTCCATTCATTTCTGGGGTAAGCCATATTGCTGGTCTATTGTTACTTTCACACTGTAGATCTTAAGGTTACTCAGTCCTGTGTCACTCACATCATCAGATTTTTCATCAACAGCATGCAGATTTGTGAACTTTTCAAAATTGCAACTTGACCTTTTAGCCTTTTCTCTTCCCTGTGCAGTTCACTTATTTTTGTTGCTCTGACATGCTCTTTGTATGTGTCCTACTTTGTTGCATTTTCTGCAAGTTTCACCTTTAACCCTGCATTGGTCTTATAACTCCTGCCACAATAGTAACACAATCTGTTTGGCCAGGCAGGTTTATGTTTAAACATTGCAATTTTGTTCATGCTCATTTTCATTCCTGACTGTAACTCAACTGCGTCTGCTGTTTCCATTGATACAGCAATTTCAACTGCTCTTTTAGATGTCAGTTGTACTTCAGTTAAGAGCCACTTCTAAATGCTTTGTGGTAAGTTTCCACAAATTAAACAATCTCTGAGTGCATTATTAAGCCCATTACCAAACTGACGATGCTCAAACTCTTCAATTCAGCCATATGCACTGAAATGGATACCCTTTCTTTTTGATTCTGCTTATTAAACCTAAAATGCTCTGCAATCAGATTTGATATTGAGGTGAGACTGGGATTATGTTCATCAGAGTTCAGAATAATGAGAGGAGTACTCAATGAAAGTCAGAAATCTTGACAGGAGTGGATAAATTTAGTTATAGGGAAGATCTTCCCAGAACCAGAGACCAACTATTACATGATGATGCCATTTAAGACTGATACGAGGAGAATTTTTTTCACTGTGAAGCAGTTGAGCCAAATCTTAAAAGTATTCAATGAACTTGGTACAGTATTAAAGGCAAAAGTGATCAAGGTACAGAAAATAGGCACAGGATACTGAACTTGGGTCATATTGGAATGGGTGCAGCTGGTTCAAAGGACCAACTGACTTTTGCTAGTTTCTATGTTTCTTATATGATGGGGAATCATATATCTGTAACTTCTGTCTTGCACAGTACTGCTGCCACAAAACAAGAAATGTCACAGTACACAAAAGACTGCAGATGCTGAAAATCTTGAGCAAGGAACTCAGTTAAGTCGGCCAAAAACGTCGACTATTTATTGCCCTCCATAGATGCTACCTGTCTTACAAATTTCATGACGTATCAGTGATGTTAAGCCTGAATCTGATTTTCCTTTCAAATTTCTCAAAAATAAAATGTTGGAGACCAGATTGACTCTCCAGCACTGGGCGCGAGGAATAACCGTTCAGACACTGATCAGCAGAGAGTTTTACCCTTAAGAGGATTAGGGTGGATCTTTCAAATACAAAAAAAATCACACGGGGAAGGTTGGGGACGCACCTGACAGGTAGTTTTTCAGAGGATGACTAACGAACCTCCGCATCCACCTCAGCTCTCCCGCTCTGCGCCCACGACAGCTCACACCGGCGCAAGCGCACTGGCGATCACTTTACAGCGCATGCGTGGCGAGGGGGGCGCCATCTTGTTGCAATCGCGCAATATCTGAGGGACCGGCAATGGCGGAGGAGAGCGGGGTAGCTGGTGAGGGTGGCGTGCGTGGGATCACCGAGCTTAGGGTGGTGGATCTGAAAGCCGAGCTCAAGAGGAGGAGCCTGGACACCAGTGGAAACAAAAGTGTTCTGATTGAAAGGCTCCGACAGGTGAAAAGAGCGAGGGCTGTTGTGAGAGTGGGGGAGGGGTGGTTCTGTTGTATTGGAAGGGGTCCGTAGTCGGTGGGGGATACAGTCAATAGGGCTGGAAGGGAACTCGGATGTACAGGGAAGGGGCGTAAATTGGAAAAATTTATGATGGAAGTAGGTGTTATTGGTGTGTTGGATGATTTGGGGGTCAGTGGGTTCCTTCTGGAGGGAAGGGTGAAATATGTGGTATTGGAAGGGGTCTGGGGTCAGTACGGTAGGGCACTACCATGGGGCACTAGTAGGGGTTGTAGTCATTGGGGCCTGTGATTGTGGGGCTGTGGTCGGTAAGGGTGGGAGAGAACTGAGATAGGGGTGAACAAGGAGGGAGTGAATGAAGATGAGGAAAACACTAGGAGGGTAAAGGGGAAGGGTTTTGCAACCTGTGGGAAGGAGATTGCTTCAGAAGTCTGGTGTTTGAAGGTTGGAGACAGGCCGAGGATGGTGAATGAAGAAGGGGGTGGATTTCTGGTTGTTTAGTATTTGGGAATTTGAATTGGTTGGGAAAATAATGGAGAGCAACTCTAATTCTTTGGAAACTGGCAAATTCACTACTAGCTGTCACAGAATCATAAGACATGGAAACAGATCCTTCTGCCTGATTTATCAGGGTGACCAAAGTGTCTTCCTAAACTATTTCTATTTGTCTGTATTTGGCTCATTTCTCTCTAACCCTTTCCTAACTATTTATGTCTACATGTCTCTTAAATATTATTGTACCCTTTTGTCTCTTTTGAAATAATGCAATCCTATGTTGTTGCTTTATGTTGACACTGGTAATGAATTGTTGACTCATTCCTTAAAGAAAGTAGTGTCTGCCACAACAGACAGGATCTTCCGGTAGCTGCCCACTTCAACACTGCTTCCCACTCCCATTCGGATATGTCCATACATGGCCTCTTCTACTGCCATGATGAGGCTAAACTCAGGTTGGAGTAGCAACACCTCGTATACCGTCTAGGTAGTCTCCAGCCCCTTGGTATGAACATAGAATTCTCCAACTTCCGGTAATTCCCTTCCCCTATCTCTATTTCCCGCTGCCCACTCCCCAGCTGCCTATCACCTCCCTCATGGTTCTGCCTCCTTCTACCCATTGTTTTCCCCTATTCCTTCTTCACCTTTCCTGCCTATCACCTCCCTGCCTCCCCTCCCCCACCCCTTTATCTTTCCCCTTACTGGTTTTTCACCTGGAACCTACCAGCCTTCTTCCCACCCTCCCCCACCTTCTTTATAGGGCCTCTGCCCCTTCCCTCTTCAGTCCTGACGAAGGGTTCCGGTCCGAAACGTTGACTGATCATTTCCACGGATGCTGCCCGACCTGCTGAGTTCCTCCAGCGTGTTGTGAGTGTTGCTTTGACCCCAGCATCTGCAGATTATTTTGTGTTTAAGGAGTGTCTAGTCTCTTTGAGTAGCAGCTGTTATCAATTTACACTATTATTTGAATTGGGCAGCAGAAGGGTTGATTGAACATTTGTTCCACAGGATTGTCATAGTTAGGGGAGGTAGTGGGGATAAATGCCCACTACCTGTCAAATGTTCTCAGTGGCGTGCATCTGAAATGGCCTCTGACAACCAAGTCCAGTTCCTGACCTTCCCGTATGGCTTAGCTCTAAGCCTGATAGAACCATTTCTACTGAGAGGAGAAGGGGCAAAGGCCAGTTACTGGCACCTTAAAAACCAATCTCTTCGAGCAGATGGGGCTTGTTTGCCGTGGTTGGCAGCTCATCTAGGAAAACTGATCTCAAACCTCTGTTGCCTTGCGGCTATACCCACTCATGGGAAGGCTTTGGGAGTAAACCCTGAGGGAAAAATCTGGATAAGCAGTCCCTGAGCCAGTCTTGGGTTGAGTTCAGCATTGACTGGTAACTCCTGTGATATTGCTGGTATCAAATTGTTCCTTTGGATTCATCAGCAATGTGGAGAAGGGAAGCCTGCTGCATGAGCAATAGCTTACTCTCCTTATCGTACTGACTTGGCATATGTGTTGCATGGACAGCTACAACACAGTATCCATGGTTGATGCTGACCAACAAAGGGCCTCAAAATTGACCATTATAGCAAGGGTTATGGAAAACAAAAGTAGGTTAAATTTGAGATCACTTATCTTGATAAGTATGGCTATAATAGACTGAGTGCCTACTGTGTTATATTTTTGATATTATACATTTCTGATACTATACATTTCAGTGTGAAACATATTGCCTTAAATAAAAGCCCAAGTCTACAATTCTCCAAAGCTCAATTCATTTGCCTCCGACATTTTTCACCACACATTATTACTCATTTTGTTTTTTTAAGTGTCCATATTAACTCAGTGTTTTCTTCAATTGTCTTGTCCCCTTGTTTCCTTTTTCTGTTTAACAGTGTTGTTCTACCTTCCTTCCCATGGCAAGCTAAAATTTGTTGCTTAGTTGGAGCAGAATTAGGCCATTTGGCCCATTGAGTCTGCTCAGCCGTTGCATCATGGTTGATCTATTAATCCATCTCAACCCCATTCTCCTGCCTTCTCTCTGTAACCATTGATGCTCCAACTAATCAAGAACCTATCAACCTCTTTAAGTATACCAAATAACTTGGCCTCCACAGCCATCTGTAGCAATGAATTCACAGATTCACCACCCTCTGGTGAAATAAATCCCGCATTTCTGTTCTAAAGGGACGTCCTAATCTGAGGCTGTGCCCTCGGGTCTCAGTCTCCTCCACATCCTCTGAAGTTCAAGTTTATTGTCATCTGACTACAGTGTACCCAGAAAATGTACATGACACACAGCATATAAACCAAAATATATTCATAAATAAGTTAATAAACTATAATGTAAAACGCATGTGATGCACAGAAAACAGCAGTCCTGGTGGCAGAGTATTAGTTTTGCAGCCTTGGGGAAGAAACTGTTACTGATGTCCGTCTCACATCTACTCTATATAGACCCCCCCCAATTCTTCTGAACTCTGGTGAGTACAGGCCTCATACGTTACCCTTCCTGGAATCATTCTGAATTTCCTCGGTATTCTCACCAATGCCAGCACAACCTTTCTTAAAGGGTCCAAAGCTGCTCACAATACTTAAAGTGTGGTCTAACCAATGCTTTATAAAGCCTCAGCATTTTATCCTTTAATATTCTAGTCTTCTCGAAATGAATGCTAATGTTGCATTTGCTGTCTATACACCAACACAACCTGCAAGTTAACCTTTAGGGAATGCTGCACAAGGATTCCCAAGTCAATATGCACCTCTGATTTCTGAATTTTCTCTCCATTTAGAAAATGGTCTTCACCTCTATTCTAACTACCAGCATGACCATGCACTTTATTCATCAGCTTCCCAAGCACCTCCTCTTTAGTAATAGCTATTGCACTCCTTTCTACCTCCAGACACTTGAATTTCTGGCATACTGCTAGTGTCTTCCACTATGAAGAATGATGCAAAACACTACTAGGTTCCTCCACCATTTCTTTGATCCCATTGCTACCTCTAGCATCATTTTCCAGTGATCAAACATCCACTCTTGTCTCTCTTTTTATATATCTGAAAAATCCTCATATTATTGGCTAGCTTACCTCCATGTCTCATCTATTTAATTTTTGCTTTTTCAAAGCTTCCCACTATATTTGCTATGTTATATACCCATTCTTTTACATTTATATTACGTTTTTGAGATGTATCTATGCTGTGTCGTTTGAATTGCTCTCAGAAATTCCAGTCATTGCTGTTTTGCCATCATCCCTGCTCGTGTTCCCTTCCAATCAACTGAGACTAGCTCCAAATTGAATATTGAAAGGCTTTGGGAGAGTTGAGGTGGAAAAGATGTTTTTTATGGTGGATCAGAGTCAGAATAGAGGGATTTGGAACAGATGGGAAGGAATTTCTTTAGCCAGAGGGTGGTCAGTCTTTGGAATTGAATGCCAAGGAAGACATGAAGGTCAAGTCATTGATTATTTTAAGCAGAGCTTGATAGGTTCTTGGTTAGTCAGAGAGTTGAAGGTTATGGGAGAAGGCAGTAGCATGGGGTTGAGAGTGATATGTCAGCCATGATGGAATGGCAAAGTAGACTCAATGGGCCAATTCAGAATTCTCCTCTGTCTTGTGGGCCTCTCTCATTATTCTAATTGCCTTTACTCCATGGTAAAGCTGATACATCTGATTTTAGCTCTCCCTCTCAAAGTGCAAGGTGAATTTTATCATATTATGATTACTGTTTACTCATGATTCCTTTACCTTAAGCTCCCTAATCAAATCTGGTTCATACCCAATCTAGTATTGCCTTTCCCCTAGTGGGCACAACCACAAGCTGCTCTAAAAAGCCATCTTGTAGACATTCTATGAATTTTCTCTCTTGGGAACCAGCGCTAACCTAATTTTCCAAATCTGCCTGCATTTTGAAATCCCCCATCACTATTATAACATTGTTCTTTTTACGTGTGTTTTCTATCTCATTGTAATTTGTAGCCCACATCCTGGAGGCCTTTGTATAATTCCCATTGGGTTCTTTTTACCCTTGCAGTTTCTTAACTCTACCCACAAGGATTTAATGTCTTACATCCTATGTTACCTCTTCCTAAGGAGTTGATTTCACTTTTTAGCAACAGAACCACCCCATCGACTCTGCCGACCTGCCTGTCCTTTCGATACAATAGTTATACTTGGAGCTCCCAAATATGATCATCTTTCAGTCATGACTGACTAATACCCATAATGTCATACCTGTCAATCTTTAACTGGGCTGTAAGTCATCATTAACACAAATTCTGCAGCTGCTGGAGATCCAAAGCAACATACATAAAATGCTCAAGGAATTCAGCAGGTCAGGTGGTATCCATGGAAATGAACGGTTGATATTTTGGGCCAAGATCTTTCCTCAGGACGGGAAAGGAAGAAGGAAGACGCCAGAATAGAAAGGTGGGGGCAGGGAAGGATAGCTAGAATATAATAGGTGAAACCAGGTGGGTGGGAAAGGTAAATGGCTGGAGCTGAAGAAGTATGATGGGAGAGGAGAGTGGACCATAGGAGGTGGGGCATCAGGGGGAGAAGATAGGCGGGTGAAAAGAGGCAAGAGTCATTATTAATTGCGGCTAACTTCTTTCTGTAAACATGATGGTATCGCACAACAATTTTGACTTCACCCCGGGTTAATGATTTCTTTCTTTAGGTAATAGAAGAGGAAGGAGGAAACCCTGATGAACTTTCAGTCACACCAGACACCCTAAACAGCAGAACATCAAAGAGGACTGGGAAAGGTATCAATAATTATTTACAAGGTACAAGTGGTAAATTTGTACCTTTTGTTTGCCTGTTATTGATATTGTGGACATGGGTATTTGAGCCAACCCATCTGAAGGCAGTTGCCAAGTAGCATACTACCCAATTTGCAAGAAGTACTATTTTCTGTTGGAAAATAAAAATTTCTATTTGGCTTAGGACACAGAGCTGAGGATGGTGAGACTGAGGACTCTGCAGAAGAGGACTTTGCTGGAAAGCAGGTGAGCTATTTTATATAGGTAAAGGCATAGGAGGCAAAAGAGTTGGTGTGGACAGGGTGAGCCGAAGGACCCTATTTCTATGCTGTACAATTCTGATTGCTCAAGTAATGGTTACATAGTAACATTTAATTATAGTTTTCCACAGGCATTTTTAATTACATTTTTATAAATAATTGTTGATACATTCCCTGATGTTCGTCCTAGCAGAATTGAGCAAAATATGTCAACTTGGAATATTGGTTGCAAAGTGAGTTGTTTTTGCAGCAAACAGTGCCTCAAATTGTCAGAGATGAGTAGGCCTCAGATATGTTTCTTCCCAACTGTAGATTGACAGTGGTTATTAGGTACTTTTATACTGGGCATTTATTACAAATAAATTGAAATGTTTTATTGCACTTATTGATTCTTTCGGGAACAAAAGAATGTTCTCTAATGTACAATCTGCCTCAGGCTAGACAATCTCCCATCTCTCCCCTGACTATGGTAGATATGTTTCTTTTCCTCATTCCTACACCTCGACTCTGGTCCCCTATTCACTCAACCTCGTCTTTCCTCTGCCTTCAGATTTAAAATTTCTTGTTTCCCCCACCTCAGTGATGCCTCTATTTGTCAACTCTAAATCTGTTCTTTCTAGCCCTTCTAACAGTGCCAGAAACAAACATCAACTGAGCTTCCTCAGCATTCTCGGATGGTGAACTTCAAAGAAGTACAATTATCCCCATCATGGACTACAGTTGCAAATGTTTGTAAACCTTTTGCAATTATCTGGTTTTCTGCATTAAATACTCATAAAATTTGGTCTGATCTTAACCTAAGTTGCAATAATAGACAAACACAATCTGCCTAGATTTCTCGTTAATACTGAGTACACCATTTAAGCAATCACAGTCTAGGTTCAAAAAAGGATGTAAACCTCTAGTGTAATAACTTCTATAAAAGCTATTTGGATTCAGGTGATCCAATCAGTGAGATGAGATTGGAATTGTAGGTTATAGAGATGCCCTCGCATGTAGAAAAGGCACACAAATTCAGGGTACTGACATGCCCACTCTGCTAAAGAAAGATCTGTTTGTGTGCAGCATGCTTCGATCAAAACAACTTTCAGAGGACCTTAGAAGAATTGTAGAGATGCATGAAACTGGAAAAGACTATTGAAGTATTTCTAAAGACCTGTGTGTTCATCAGTTCACAGTAAGAGAAATGGAGGAAGCTCAGTACTGTTGCTACTCTCCCTAGGAGTGAGTGTCCTGCAAAGAGCACAATGTGCAGTACTGAAGGAGATGAAAGAAAACCCAGGGGTAACTGCAAAGCCCTGCAGAAATCTCTAGAACTTAGTAATGTCTCTGTTCATGTGTCCACTATTTGAAAAGCATCGAACAAGAATGGTGTTCATGGATGGAGACCTCGGAGGAAACCACAGCTCTCCAAAATAAAACATTGCTGTATGCCTCAAGTTTGCAAAAGACCACCTGGATATTCTACAACACTTCTGGGACAATGTTCTCTGGATAGATGTTGAACTTTTTGGCAAAAATGCACACTGTGATGTTTGGAGGAAAAAAGGGCACTTCACACCAACACCAAAACCACATCCCAACTGTGAAGCATGGTGGAAGAAGCTGCTTTGCTGCCTCAGGACCTGCATAGCTTGCAATTGTTGAGGGAACAATGAATTCAAAATTGAATCAATATATTTTACAGGAGAATGTCAAGGTAATGGTTTAGAAGTTGGATGATTACAACAAGACAATGATCCAAAACACAATGGTTGAAAAAGAAAATTTGTGTTTTCAAATGACCAAATCAGAGTCCAGACCTTAACCCAATTTAGATGCTGTGGTGTGACCTGAAGAGGGCTGTTCATGCAAGGTTTCCCAGAAATATTGACGAACTGAAATAGTTTTATATGGAGAATTGGTTTAAAATTCCTCCTCGCCATTGTGCAAGTCTGATCAGCAGCTACAAGAAACGTTTGGAGGTTATTGCTGCTAAAGGAAGTTCTACCAGTTATTAAATATAAGGGTTTACATACTTTTTCCAGTCTAGACTGTCAATGATTTAACAATGTGCTCAGTGAAGACATGAAAAATACAATTGTTTATCAGTTTAGGCAGATTGTGTTTGTATATTGTTGTGACTTGGATGAAGATCAGACCACATTTCATGAGTAATTAATGTAGAGAGCCAGGTAATTACAAACGGTTCACAAAGTTTTTCTTGCAACTGTAAGTAATGAATTTGAAATAGTGACTGTCTTTGTTCTCCAGTTACAGGAATATTAAATTCAATCCCTTTTAAAACTGTTCATACTTTTAAAGACATACATCAAAGTTGCTGGTGAACGCAGCAGGCCAGGCAGCATCTCTAGGAAGAGGTACAGTCGACGTTTCAGGCCGAGACCCTTCGCCAGTCGTGACGAAGGGTCTCGGCCTGAAACGTCGACTGTACCTCTTCCTAGAGATGCTGCCTGGCCTGCTGCGTTCACCAGCAACTTTGATGTATGTTGCTTGAATTTCCAGCATCTGCAGAATTCCTGTTGTTTACATACTTTTAAAGATACCACTTCATTCTAAATTCTACTGAAGATGTGCATTTTCTTTATCCAAACAAGACCAGCCTCTCAGTAGGGATTAGTTCAATGAACCTTTATGCATTCATCTTTTCTAGATGTCTAAAGTGTACACACCCTGATAGTCGTGGTTTGCAGCCTGCAGCAAGACTTCTTTTCTCATTTAGTCAAAGCATCTTGCAATAAAGATGTTACTATCAGAATTACCTGCATCCTTACTTTGATTCACAAACAAGACCCTTCACATTCATTTTAATTCATTTTTGCATCTGGGTTTCCATTGTCAGAAAACTTGAAAGCATTACACTCAGTCCCTTCATTTTTGCCTTTGGAAATTGTAAAGAGCTGAGTCAAAGCACTGATTGTTCTTGTATTCTCTCATTAGGCCTACTAACCCAATAAGTACCAATAATTTTCTCTCTGTTTAACCAATCTGTTTAACGTTTTTGTGGCACGTGCTTGAAATACAAATCCAACCATATCTGCTTTCTCCTTTGCTACTTTGAAGAGCAGTTTTTTATTGATAAAGCATTATAATTTTTTTCTAATACTTCTATTTTCCAAGAGCCTGATTATATTTTAATTATGGATTCTAGTGTTTTACTTCTTGTATGCAGCTATCCAGTCTTGTGTTCCTGTTATCTCTGTGCTCCCTTTTTGGGACAGTTATTGTGTGATTAGCTGCCTAGTCCACATAGATTACACCAGAATTGAGGAAATGCTAGAAGTTCAATGTTAATGAATTGTAAAGCTCTACAGCATCTTTAGTCCAGAGATTTGTTGGCCTTTATTCTTAACTTACAATTCCTCTGTAAACTTAATTTCATGTAAGTTGTAGTATAATTTTTTTATGAAAGGCTGCTCCAGCCACCTGAATCTTTTTCTCTTGCTTCATGGGATTGCTATTTTTCAGCAGCATTTAATTACAAAATCATCCTTAACTACTTCAGTTACATGTGACATGCCACCTTACCAGCTTTATTACATGATCATCTTTAGCTACTTCAGTCAGTTTTTACTGGATTTATTTCTTATTTATCAAGGGAATCAATAAAAGCGAATTATTCCATTATTTAGCTGTTGTCATATCTGATGGCATCTCAGTCAATTTGTTCCTTATTCTGCCAGTTATCTGTCAGTTATGCTCAGTCTTAAAAAAGATGAATATAGATTGCAAACAGCTTTGTGACAGTGAAATGGAGGTGAATTTTATGGATGTGGGGAGAGCCAAAATATGTTTAGCATGGTAGGTTAGAGACACTTTATAAAACTAAGGGTTGGTCAGTCAGGACACTAGGCAAAGATCGACAAGAACATTGGTCACATGCAGTTACAAAATTTGAATTATGTCTGAAAATTTTCCTGTTTACTGTTGAGGAAGGAGTACATGATATGTTTTCAGGAACTGGCCTATTGCGCTGAGCAGTATGTAGTGCCTGTAGTTTTGTTTCTACCTTCGCCTCACACAGTGTCATTAGGGCAAATAGATTGAAAGGTTGGTAATTTTATATCCTACCACAATTTGATAGTTTGGGAACGTAGTCAACAGTGTAGTAGTCATAGCTTGTTTCTTTTTCTTTATCACAGGAGGATATTGAAGCTTTTGTTGACCAGGATCAGGACACCGAAGTAATGAACGTGTCAGAAATTGGGTACACTGAGTGTGCTGAGGCAGATGCTGTTGTGGACAAAGCCATGGAGTGTATTTTGGACTCCACTTCAGTTGATAAAGTAAGGAGATTATAAGTGGCTCCAATGATCTCTGCTGGGAAAAGAGAAGTGATAATGGGGAGGTGAAGAGAAGGGAGTGGGAGAGAATGGCTTGCTAATTCACTTCTGCTGAACAACAGCTGAAGCTCCTTCTGAACAACAAGTGCTATCTATGCAAGGGCTTCAATAGCATTTAATAATCGTACAGGCTCTTCACATCTCATCAGCTGCTAAGTTCCTGAGGCATTTAAAAATTAATTAAAGCTCCTTTGTTCCTTATAATTTGAGCTGCCTGTCGCCCTTAAAAGCAGAACTGTGTAGAATGAGTTCTAGTTAACTCTGTCATTTTTGACCAATCTTGTTAGAACTGCCTTTAGGAGGTTTGATTCTCTGCATATCTAGACATGACATAAAGCACTGATTCTACTTTTTGATTAAGGAAAGAAATAAAGCTAGGATTTGGACTTGTAAATTGTTTGCATGTTTATTGTTCTTCTATTAATTTTAATATTTTCTGATCGAGGAACGAAAAGAGGCAACTGGAGACCCAGCAGAGGGGGAACAAATGCAAGTTAATGAAGTAAGATCAAATTTCATTCCATAATTTTGTCGCTGCTGGAGAAATTAGACAAATTCCTTGATATTTTCTGAATTGAACGTCCAGTAAGCTGGCACTCTTAGATTGTTTGGGCCATCAGGTCCTGCTCCAGTTAATAGCCAAATACATTTGTACAGGTTAAACAGTAAAATAAATTTTCCAGTAAACCTGGTGAATTTGAAAGTAGCGAGGATATTAATCCTCTCCTGAAAATAAAATAGCAGCGATGCCTATAACCAGAGGACAAAGATTTAAGTGGTTAGAGAGGATATAAGGAAGAGTTTCTTTCTTGCTGAGGGTGCTTGGAACACATTGTCTGAGTGGGAGGCCAGGTCAAGAGCTTGAATCGTCAAGTCATAGAAACATACTAAGTGCTGTTAAATGGAGTAGTATGTATATGTGCCTGATGGTTAGCATGAAAAGTATGGGTGAAGGCCTACTTCTGTGCCTTAGCTTTAACGTTTTGGACCTCTGATCTGGCTGCTGACCTGCTAATGTTCCAGAACTTTGGTGTTTCAGACCCCAACCTGGTTTCAGTTTCTCCTTAGACCGACAGTCCAAGTCCCCTTGCTCATATTCTAGACTAATGAATTATACATAATAGGCCATCATATTTTCCAAGCAATTGGATGCTCTGTTGTCCTTGTTTTACTGTTACGTTTTCATGTGTATTGATTCCCCAATATTTATTTGATTTGTCATCACCTGTATGTTGTTTAAAATGTAATTATCAGAAGCTGGCCACTCAGCTCCAAAATCTGGCATGGCCCTTCAGTTAACTCATGGTGGATCAAACATCTCAGCTTCATTTACCTATCTTTGCATAGTTTGCCCTAATCCGAGGACTATACAGGTTGACCTTCACTAATCCGGCACCGTTGGGACCTGAGGAATGCCGAATTACAGAAGGATCACATTAAGTATAATCAGTGCCGGATTATCAAAGGAACTGGATTACAGGTAGTCAGATTAGTGAAGGTCGACCTGTATTAATTTGCTTTGAAAGTTGATTTTCCCTAGCATATACAGAATTTGACAAAGAATTCAGATCACTGCTGGTTTGAAAATTGTTCCCTCATTTTATTAAATGATTAAGTTTTAAGTTCAGGTGCAGCAAAACACCTTTTCATTTTCACCATTCTACTATGAATGCCTGCAAGTAAATGAATCTCAAGGTAGTATATGGTGACTTATTTATACTTGGACAGTAAATTTACTTTGAACTTTGAAAATTGCAAGCAATTCCAAGTGTAGCATGACGCCATTACAGCTGGGGTGTTTGGAGTTCAATTGTGTCAGCAGGTTTGTACGTCCTTTCCATGCGCGCGTGGGCTTCCTCCAGGTGCTTCGGTTTTCTCCCACATCCAGACACACGCTGGTTAGTAAGTTAATTGGTCATTGTAAATTGTCCTACGATTGGGCTAAGGTTAAATCAGTGGCTTGCTGGGCGGCACATCTTGAAGGGCTGAAAGGCCTTGTTCAACACTGTATTTCTAAATAAAAATAAAAAAAATATGGTGACATATACAGTAGAAATTCTGAATTCTTTATCCAATTCCATAAACTACTCTATTTAAATTTAATGGTTAAGTTCTAAATTTAAAATGTAGTAAAACTCCAGTAATCTTGTATACTTGGAATTTTGGTGTTATAATGGCTGATTTTCTGCAGTATACACATTTTTACTTTATTAGATGTTGCAGAATATTATAATTTTCTATTGACTCTGGTAATTTAAAATATACATATTAAAGGAAGCAGGGAGTTGAGTTTAGAGGGAAGACTAGAAAACTTTATCCAGTGGACCAGACGCTGAACATTGGACTTTCTGATTAGTCAGCAAATTATCAAAGTTTTTCTATACAGGTTTCCCCCGCCATCTGAAGGTAGAGCATTCCTGTGAAATGCTTTGTAAGCTGGAATGTCCTGAAGTGAAGAGGCAATTACCATTTATTTATATGGGAAAAATTTGTGAGCATTCGCAGACCCAAAAATTAACCTACCAAACATGCCAAATAACACACAAAACCTAAAATAACAGTAACATATAGTAAAAGCAGGAATGATGTGATAAATACACAGCTTATATAAAGTAGAAACTCTTTTCTGCAGTCATTGCTGCACTGTTCACCGTAGCGAAAATCTCATGCAAGCGCTCTCGGCAGAAACACTTGGCGCAAACGCTCTCGGCAGAAACACTCTCTCCAGTAACCTTTAAGCTATGAAGCTGCCAAATCATACCAAATAACACATAAAAATACACAGCCTATATAAAGTAGAAATAATGTATGTACAGTGTAGTATCACTTACCGGAATCAGGAAGACAGCGAGCACACTGATGGTGTGTTGGGCTGAGTTGTCGGAGCTTGGGGTGGTGGGACACTGGGGTGTCATCTCATCGTCGTCTGTTTCCATCAGGGCAGGCAGGTCATCTTTTATGTCTGCTTGCCTCGATGTCAAAGGTCAAGATTCGTCGTCTGCTGTGGCTGATGTGGAAGGCTTGAAAAACAACAGTATGCTTAACTGCTTAGCCTCGTGCATTTTTCTATCATACAGTTCTTTGTAAGCATTCAAACCATCCTGCAAATATGCCCTAAACCTACGTACCCTTTCAAAATTAAAGTCGTACTTTATCATTGCAGCGAAAATCTCACGCAGTTGCTTCACGTTCAGTTCCTGGACGACTTCACTTTGTTGGCTACTGCATTCAGTTTCGATTGTTATCCTTTCCTCTTCCAATTGCCTCAGCTCTTCATCTATCAGTTTTTGGCCATGGGATGCCAAAACCTCTTCAACATCATCTTCGTCAACTTCCACAAGCCAAACTCACTTTGTCCTTACTTAGTTCACCACGATCGAAACGCTTAATTATGTCTAGTTTTACGCTAAGTGTAACACCCGTACGAGCTGTTTTAGGTTTTTCTGATACCTTAGAACTCATCTTATTAACGGATGCTCAAAATAAATCGACATAAAGTACAGATGCTCACAGGCACGTGTTTAAGCAATGCCAGCTAGAATGCAGTTCCGGGGGAGGAGTTTGGCTGCCTTTTTTCACACGCTACCTTTTTTCGTAACACTGAAAACACCTTCTGTTAGCGAAAACAGGTAACAAATGTAGGTCTTTCGTAACAGCGAGGTGTCGTAAAGCTAACATTTGAAAAGCGGGGGACCTGTATAGTCATCATGTTTTCTCTCTCACATTGGAGGAAGTAGTTTCTCTGTATCGATTCACTTACTTCTGTCAGTTCAGCTCCGTTTCTATATTCTGAATACAAGCCAAGCTTGTGCAATCTATGCTCTCGACCCTTGAGACATAGGCTCAGTGTCATTGATTGCTCTGTATATCTCCCAAAGGCCGGTATATTCTTCCCGAGATACAGAATCGGCTTTAATATGACTGGCGTATATCGTGAAATTTGTTGTTTTGCAGCAGCTGTATATTGCAACATATAATAAAAATTATAAGTTATAAAAGTATATAAAACAAAGAAAATTAGTGCAAAAAAAAGTGGAAAAAAGTACATTCAGGGATCTGATGTGGAGGGGAAGAAACTGTTCTTGAAACACAGAGTACGTGTCCTCAGGCTCTTGAACCACCTCCTTGATAACAACACCCAGAAGAGGGCATGTCCTGGGTGATCAGGGTCTTTCATGATAGATGCTGCTCTTGAGGCATTGGTTTTCGAAGGTGACCTGGATGTTGAGAAAGCTAATGCCCATGGTCAAGCTGGCTGAGTTTACAACTTTCTGCAGCCTTTTTCGATCCTGCGCAGTGTAGAAAGTTGGCAGTGTCTTTGGTCAGTGGTCCCCAACCAAAGTATGTGCTACTGGGCCGCGAGGAAACTATATGATTTGGCGATATGAAATGATATGAGTCAGCTGCACCTTTCCTCATTCCCTGTCGTGCCCACTGTTGGAACTTGAACGTACGCGAGGTCATTACCCACGTGTCATCCATGTCAGCGCGGGAAGAAGATCAACTCCTCGAGCTTGCAAATGACGGTGGGCTGAAAAGTATGTTTGACATAATATCTCTGCCGCCATTCTGGATCAAAGTCAAGGCTGAATATCCTGAGATAGCCATGAAAGCACTGAAAACGTTGCTTCCATTTCCAGCATATCTCTGCAATGAATGCAACGAAAACTAAATTGTGGAATAGACTGGACATAAGGAACCCCCTTTGAGTATCGCTGTCTCCCATCACCCCTCGATAGGACCGTCTTGTTGCAGGAAAACAAGCCCAGGGCTCCCTCTGATTCAGCAATATTAGTGTGTTGCAATGATTTTATATGTTCATACGGGGAAAATATGCACTGTGTGTTTAATATTAAATTTGTTAGATAAGCCCTTTTAGAAACAAAATTGAGTGTATTAGCCACTTACAAGTGCCTTGGTTGACTTATCACCTATATTTCGGCCGTGATTAACACCCTCCCCCCCCCCCCAAACTGGTTGGCTGGTCCGCAAGAATATTGTTAATATTAAACTGGTCTGCGGTGCAAAAAAAGTTGGGGACCCGTCTTTGGTGACATACCGTTTCTTGTTTAAATTCTAATGAAATACAGCCACAGTCATGCCTCATCATTATGTTGGACCCAGGATAGATCTTCAGATGTTGACACCCAGGTACTTGGAGCTGCTTATCCTTTTCACTTCTGGTCCCTCGATGAGGACTGGAGTGTGTTCACTTGACTTCCCTTCCAGAAGTCTACAATCAATCCCTGGTCTCACTGACGTTAAATGTTAGGTTATTGTTGTAACTCCACCCAACCAGCTAATCAAACTTGCTCCTATTCGCCTCATAGAGACCTTTCTAAGTTCTGCCAACAGTGGTTGTCATTGCGGATTTTTAGATGGCCTATGCTTAGCCACAAGTCTAGGGTGTAGACAGAGTTGAGCTGTGTGCTAAGCACCCATCCTTGTTGTGTGCTAGTGTTGTTGTCTGTCAGATGTCATTTCTGATCCATCTGAATCCAGTTGAAGAGGGAGGTACAGAGGCCCAGGTTTTTGGACCTTGTTGATTATAACTGAGGGTATGATTATATTGAATGACAAGCTGTAATCAATAAACAGCAGCCTGACATGGGTATTACTATTTCCTGGTGTACCAAGGCAGAGTGGAGAGGCAGTGAAATGGCATCTGCTGTAGACCAATTGTGGCGATAGGCAGCTTGCAATGGGTCCTTGTTTAGGCAGGAGTTGATACTTGCCACGATCAACTTCTTAAAGCACTTAATCACAGTAGATGTGAGTGCCTCTGGATGTGAGCAGCTCACCCTGCTCTTCATGGGCATTGGTATGATTGTCATACTTTTGAAGCAGGTTGGAACCTCTGACTGCAGTAGTGAGAAATTGAAGATGTCCTTGAACACTTCCGCCAATTAGTTGGCGCAGACTTTCAGAGTCCTACCAGGTACACCATCAGGGTCTGCTGCCTTGCCTCTTCAATGGCCAGGGCTGCTAGAATCCAACCAAAACTGTAAATAACTGACAAATTTGTTACCTTTTGTAATCCAACAGCTTTGACCTAATGCTAATTGTTATTGAAATGTTGACTTGGAGTTAAACATGTCTTCCATACTGGTGTGATTCATATAAAACCCATGTAATTGAGAAATTGGGAGATGTAGCAGGTTCACCTTTGTTGGGATGAAAGTAAGATCATAGATTCTAAGGGTCTTGAAATTAGGGACAATGAATTTGTGAATACTCGGAGATGTATAGTTTAAATATCTGCCTTCTGATTTTTTTGTGACCTTGTTTATAAAACTGCATTACAAAGGAAAATGGATTCATATCTACAACTATGTTCTTGCTAAAGATTTGGAAATTTACCTTCCACATGGTTATACTTTGAGCCAAGCAGCTCTGTTATTGCATTGTTCTATTTGTGATAGCTTATTTAAAATGGGACACATAAATGGAAAGTGCTGCAATTTTTAATGTGCTTGCATTTTTTTTCTTTCTTTTAGGAAACTGAAACAACTCTAGAAGAACCAGGTATTGTTGAAGATCATTGCCTAGTCTGAACACTCCAACTCTATTTCTCCCTCCCCTTCACCAGCCCTCCCCCATTTTTCTTACAAGATGCATAAATATAGAAGCATTTTGTGGTAGTGAACATCGGAGAACAGTGCAGCTACTGGAAGAGTGGAAAACTGAGGTGAAAGCTATCAATGTATGTTCTTAATGCTAGTAGGCTTTTTTTCTGACTTGCAATTTAATACTGAAACATAAACACAACCTTAAGCGACAAATGGCAAAGGGATTGTTTTGGCTTTTAAATGTTCACTCCTTGAAGTTTTGAGTTTGAATCTGAAATGTAATCTACCCTTAGCTTTTGAGCCAAGTTGTCATGAGAGGAAACGGACACTTCAATCCTGCCATGCAAAGCACTTTTTGTATCTACTCTGTCAGTGCAGAATTTAGTTGTCTGTTCCATTCTTTACCCAGTCCAGTTGACATCTAAATTCTATGATTGACTGGTTATCGATTGGTTTATGTAGCCAGTTGGTAGATTACATAGAATTATAGTAATTTTGTAGCACAGATGAATATTATTTAACCTATCATATTTAAAGTAAATGGGTGTAAATACCTTAATTCGTTTATTTTTATCCTGATGGTAAATCTAAGATAATCTGATTGTCTGGTGAGTTAATCTTCATATTTTCTTGTGTTTGTTATAATTATAAGCTGTTGCTTACTTTTAACTGAAGCTAGTGTCATGAAATTATGTTAGAGAACTGCCAAAGATAAGTATATGAACAGCACCTATTTCATTAGACTAGTATGACAATACAGGGGATATGTTGCGTCTGTATACTGGTGAGATCCAACGGTCAATACACTTAGTGCAGCTGCAACTGGACAAACTTTAGGGAGTGGTTGTTCTGGTGCATAATATGTAGAAGGCTAATATGTAGAGAAAACAAATAATTAAAAAGCTGTTATTAGAATAATTGGATACAAAAGTTGGATAAAAGTAGTTAAATTATTGTATATAATTTAAAGAAGGTAATACTGGAAATTGGTGGGCAATTATAGTCCTAGAAAGATATAGCATGAAAGCAGACTCTTCGGCCAACTGAGGCTGTGCTATCAAGCACCCCTTTCTTTGCACTCCTAATATAACACATTTTGTTCTCCCTGCTTTTGTATCAGCCAACCCACCCCAAATCACTCATTTACGAACTAAGGGCAATTTACCATAACCAATTAACCTACTAATCTGCATGTTTTTGGAATGTGAGAGAAAATGTATGTATATCCAGAGGACTCATGGGGAGGAAGTGTGAGATCCGTACAGTACCCAGGATCAGGATTAAATTCTTGCTTGTTGTTTGCTGTGAAGTGGCTACCCTGCTAGATCCTGAAGAGTTTGATGTGGATATAGAAAAGGTCTTTTCCTCTTGTGAGGGGAATCTAGAAATGGGCAGTCTTTGCCTAGAAAAGCTTAAATGATGCCATGTGATGCTGCTGAAAGCAAGTTTTTCATTGCACTTGTGCATATGACAATAAAGTGGACTTTGAATTAAGAAGGTGGTAAGATTTTTTTGGAAATTTTACTACAATTATTTCCCCAAAGAGGGTTGATAAGTATTTCTAAGGCTTTCTATAGGTCATTGATGTGTAAAAGAGTGAAAGATCACCACAGCAATGCAGAATTGAGGTTACAATCATATCAGCCTTGTAGGGCTAAGTCCTATAATTCAGGCATTGGTTAGAAGACACTGGGGTGTCCTAGGTTGGTACCAGTGACCAGCTGTTCACAATCTGTCAGTGGTTTAGATCAGTGTTTCCCATCGTTTTTAGCCCAACACCCCCCTAAGTCACTTTCATACTTTCACTTTCACACTTTCATACTTGATGGTTTTTTAGCAAGCGTTGAAATATCTGGTTCAAGTTATGACAGCAAAAGCCTTAAGTCCCCACACTTAACAATGTCCAAGTGGTTTCTGCTTTTTGTGAGTATGTGGTTCACTACACTGAAGCCTCTTTCAACAAGGTAGGAGGATGGAAATGCAATGAAGAGCAGTTTGGCTCTTCTACAAAGACCAAGATACTACTTAAGACGGTATAGCCATATACCTCAAAAGCTGACATTTTTGAAAAGTGTTTTTGCTTCATCATTCTGAATTTCAATAATTTCTTCTTGCAAGCTGTCTTCCTGTTCTTCCATCTTGCAAAAAAAAAGAGGTTAATTACCCAGTCTGGAATTTCCAGGTTGTTCATATCCTTGAATCAATTCTGAAAATCCTTCTTCAGTGACTGCAGTGTAAGCAGTACTCTTGCAAATCACCGTCTGTGAAAGAGAGTGCCTTACTTTCCATGCAGGGAAGCTGTGAGAACATCCAATGTTTTCCAGTATTTCAAATTTATCGATAAAAGTGGACACTGCACTTATTGCCTGGATCAAATTGAAATTCTCACCCTGCATTTTCATATTTAGAATGTCCATTCTATCATATAGATCAGCTAGGTATGCCATATTTCCATGTAGAAGTTCTGTCTTGTTTCTCAAGCTTTTGTCAACTTTGAGCAAAAATTCAACCGTAGCATCAAAGAGATCAAAGTGTTCTAAACATCTTTTGATAGCCAATGCACTTCAGTGTGAAGAAGCAGGTGTTCAAACACTTCATTGTTATCTTGGCATAACAGGCAAAATATCCTCAATATATATTTTGAGCTTATCATTGATTCTCCATTGATAATTTGTTTTTTAACTTTTTCCAAAAGAGAATCTCATCATAAACTTTCATCTTTGATAAACCGTACATTGCCATTAGCAATGCCTTGTTGTCTCACACTGTTGATTCATGCAATTGTATCCCAAATTGTTATTTGTAGTTGTGCATAGTTGATCTCATGTCTTTACTCAGTCCGTCAATATCATGAGCTATTGAGCTATTACTCAGAGGAATTGATTTTAAAACACTGGTTTTAAAATACCATTTTGAGAACAGTGGTGAGCACTTCTGATACAGCAGGCATTATTACACCAATTATTTCACCAATTGCATGAAATTTTCCACACTTTACTATCATTTTGGAAATGTTGTAAGAAGCACTACCATGGTCATTGTTAGCTTTCTTGGCAAATGACTTGAGTGTGCATTTCTTTTCAAAGGCTTCTTTCATCTTCTGGAATTGAATAATACCATGAGTAGCCTTTACAGTTTGTCTTTAAGTGTTCCTGCAATCTTAATGGTTTCATGGCTTCATTAGACAGTACATGTTGGGGTGTTGCTGATCTGATGGGAACGGAATAAATCCATACTCGAGGTATGTAACATTGTATTGACACACTTTCTGTGTCTTAGCAGATTAGAATTCAAAGTTTCACCGCCTTCAGACTCGGGAGATTGCGCCATAGGTATTTATCCATCATTAACGGGGTTAAGTTAAAATAAAAACTGGGAATGCTTGCCAGATGTTGACAATGGCAGTGTGTTGACATGAATGGAACGATGGTAGCGCAAAGGAGCAGTGAGGTGAAGATGAAGACGATCACAACAGCGAAAGTTATGTTGACAAGGATTCAGATTGGAATCTGAATGCTAGTTGGGATAGAACTAGTGTTCGGCAAGCTACCGTTATACTAATCCAGTTAGCATGATTGACCAATCAAGTAAGATCTTGTTCCTTGACCACACATATCAAGCCAAGGTCACTTTGAACACCTCAAGAGGAATCCTCAGGCTCACTGGCTCTATTTCACCATTTAGTTCCAGCCAGCACTGTATCGTTGCGCGATTTGTTTTCCATAGATCTGTAGAGAAAGTTGAGAGGGTATACTCGACTTGCCAACTGTAAAATTGCATGAACTCATTCCGTGCCCTGAGTCAAAGGGGCTGATTTTTATGCGTCCTTTATAAAGTCTGTTTGGTTGGTAAGGCTGGATGAGATTGCTAAGTTTCAGACGCTTTATGACGACAGGTGCTCGTTGTTTCCAGAACTATAGTTCTTCGTGTGTTCCAGAGCCTCATCCTTTTGTTTTTTTGGAAGTGCCTGCCTGCTCAACTAATGGTCAAGTCTTGTTACTCAAGTTAGCATGTTGCTTCCCCTCTTCTCCCCCCCCCCCAACGACTTCTATTTCCCCTAACGCCCCTTAGGATATCTAACCGACCCCATGGGAATTACCGGTCCCCATCGGGAACCAGATGCAGTGTCTCCAAGTTTGTTGTTGATACAAAACCTGGTTTGCAATGAGTTGTGACCAGATGCAGAGTTTTTAAATGATAACTAAATGAATAGTTGAGGACTTTAACAGTTGATACAGTGTCAAAAAATGTGACATCAGCTCCTTTGGTTGAACAAAGTAGAAAAGCAAGTAGTTTATAAATGTTGAGAAGTTGAAAAGTGGAGCTTGGAAGGATCTGGATGTCATTGTTCATAGTTCCTGCAAGTAATTAGCCTACGGAGTGAAAGGATTGTGTGCAAGAATAAAGTTGACTTAATGCAGTTATACAATCACCTGTTGAGATTGCACTCCCGATATTATGTTGAGACCTGGTCTCCCTATTTAAGAATATAATTTCAGTATAATGAGGTGCAGTGAGATTTGATTTGTAGAATTCCTTCATCCTGAATTGTGCAAAACCACAATGAAAATGCTACCACCAACCCTTTTACTTAAATCTCAGGATGAACCAGCACGAGTACTTTTAGTGAGACCAGAACTGTACATAATAATCCGGGTGTAATCTTTTCAGGGCCAACATAATTTCAGTAAGACAACTGTATTCTTGAACTCAAATACTCTTGCAATGTAAGCCCATAAGCTCTTTGCCTTTCTAACCATTTGCCCTAACAGTGATTAAAAATTTTTAGTGATTTTTGTCTACCATGGTACTTCTGAGCAGTGCTTTTCGATCTTTTTTTGATGCTTTTCTATTTTTTTTCTATGTACTTGCATGATTCTCCATTGTACTGAATTTGTTATGGATTACTTCTTCATTTACCCTATCATATAGCCCAGAATCCCTTGTATTCATATGGTTTTCTTGATACACATCTTTTGTATCATCAGCTTGCTGTTGTGAAGGGGAGGACAGATCAAACAATTGCCTTTTATTAATATGGTTGAAGAGAATGTTTTAAAAAGTATTTGGTAGAAGTGGCTAAGAGGAAACTAAAGGAGAAACATTGCAGTTTTTGGTGCTGAGTTGACTTCCTGCAACTTCTGTTTCTGCTTTGCTATATAGTAAGCTAATCGCAAACATCTTCTGTTCTAGGAAAGGTTCTCTTACATGCCAATGTAGGTGTTGAAAGATTAGAGTTATTTGTTTTCACCATTAATTCAGTTATTTAGACATATAGAAACAATTTGTTGTTTGCTTTTTTTGGTATGCCAAAATACTTGTCAATACTTAATAGTCATTATTGTATTTTTGAAGGGCAAGCTCTGTTGGGAGGATAAACAGTAGCCAATTTGTGAATAATACTGTCTCACAAACTGAAGTGTGGTAAATCACCACACTAAATTATTTTAATTAAGTTGATTAAGGGATGATCAGCAAGAAGTTGAGTGAATCATCTTCAGATTGTACCCATCTAAGAGAGCAAATGGAATCTCGGATTAGTGTCCTATTTGAAAGAGTACCCCTCTAACACAGTGCCTTTCACAACTATATTAGTATGCTCTCAAATTTGTAATGGTCATTTTAATCACAATTTAACTGTATTTGTTCAGGAATTCGGTCTAAGAAAGAGTTCTTGTACTGACAACACACATCAAAGTTGCTGGTGAACGCAGCAGGCCAGGCAGCATCTGTAGGAAGAGGTGCAGTCGACGTTTCAGGCCGAGACCCTTCGTCAGGACTAACTGAAGGAAGAGTGACCCTTAGTCCTGACGAAGGGTCTCGGCCTGAAACGTCGACTGCACCTCTTCCTACAGATGCTGCCTGGCCTGCTGCATTCACCAGCAACTTTGATGTGTGTTGCTTGAATTTCCAGCATCTGCAGAATTCCTGTTGTTTGAGTTCTTGTACTGAGAAGGCTTTCATCATTGCAGCTCTCAAGTTTTCCAGGGTCTGGTTTTCTTTTTAATGATAGCAAGACTAGTAAAAACAAAACAAAAAAAAACATATTTTACTAAAATGTTGAAGCTTATTGGGGCCTTGATACTTCAAATATTGGATATCAGATTCCCAATTCAGGCTTTCTGTTTGAGTTCCAGGAAATTGCTCTTTTTGGCATTCAGAGCTACATTCCTGCTACTTTGATTATGGTAACCTAATAAGAAAATCATTATATTGACAGTACTTTTTATGCTCCCTCAGTTTTCCAGTCTCCCAGTGGGTAGGGGAGTATACTAGCTCCTCATGTATTCTTGCTCTATATGCTATAATTAAACCTTGTGCTATTTATTCCATTAATCCCATAGAAAAGGAGAATGTAGCTGAGAATTCGGGGGAGGCTTATAGTTCAGTTCCTACAGAGGCGAAGCCCCCTGAAGATCCTCGGGTATTGATGCAATATATGATTGATATGGATGCCACCTATATGGAAGAGGAAAATGGAAACGTGGTTCAAATGGAGGACAGAATTACGTTGGACGAAGCTGGTGAAATGCAACCGGAAGGACCCAAGATGGAGTCTGACTATATGCAAGAAAAAGTTGATGCTGAGAAGATGGACACGATTGAAAGTAATGATAAGACGGAAAGTCACCAGCAGAAGCATGAAGTAGACGAGGGAGAGTCTAAGGGAGCAGAAACAGAACCGCTGCCACGATTTGAGGAATGTAAAACAAGTGCAAGGAATCCAGAAGATGAAGGTTCTAACAAAGCAGAAAAGAAAGAACCTTCGATTGTTGAGGGCAGTGATCAGAAGAGGTTTGTTGTTTCTTAGTTCAAGATCAGATTTTCAATCGTGCTAAGATGATTCCAGTAAACTTATCTTGTGAATTGGCCAGCCCAGTGATGGTAATTTTTGAACAGATTTTATTTTAATTTTAAAATCTCTTGATAATCTCATCCCTCTATCATTGGAGGCTGTATTTGTTTATCTTTTACACTTTCCTCCATTCTGCAGAGTTTGCAAGTAGGAATTTGCTCTCTGTGCGCTACTCGCTGATGGTATCAAAGTATAATTGCGGCAATTCTTGTACAGTTCTAGTTATAGCTGGGTTCAAAACATCTTTGGTGTTCACCTCTGCAAACATATTTCTAAGTGTTTTGTTCACAATGACTTGCAGCTGATAGCTGTAATACTTGGGTAGGTATTGGAGAACTTATCTAGCTGGAAGTGATACTTTCGGTTGAGAATGTCTGAGTTTCTGAATGTCTCATGAAATATACCTTTGTGTCTTTAGCTCTGAGGATGGAAAAGATATTAAGAATGAGACAAGTGAAAAAGGTAAGTCAAAGACCACAAATATAATCTTTTATTCTGCATAGTATTTAACTGGTATGTAGATTTTGCATGAAATTGAAGGAAAAGATGAACATTTTGCATATTTTAGAAATTACAATTATGCATCCTTTAATCAGTTACTAATGCTAATCAAGTGTTAATTTAACAGATAAAAATAATATAAATTCATAGAGATTCAGCTCTAATAGGATGTTTGACAAGCTAGGGAGCCTAAAGGTAGGAGTCTGACTCAAAGCAAGGGTAGGTTGTTTCATAATTAATGAGACTGTTTTGCAATGCAGAGGAGCCAGGTTCCTGCAGAACCTCAGATGCTACAGGCAAGAACCTGTGGGTGAGCGGGCTGTCCTCCACTACCAGGGCAACTGACTTGAAGAATCTCTTCAGTAAACATGGCAAGGTAAGAGATGAGGGTTACTTTTTTTGTATTCTGTTAGTATTGACGAAGTGAATGGTGAGAGAAGCTTTCTTGGGATGTCCCAAAGTGACTTACAGTAATGGATTAATCTTGTAGTGTGCAATTTTTATTTATTGAGATACAGTATAGTGCAGAATAAGGCTCTTCCAGTCCTTTGAGACGTGCCATCCAACATTTAACCCTAGTCTAGTTATGGAATAATTTACAATGACCAATTAACTTGTCAACTGGTATGTATTTGGATTGTTGGAAGTAACTGAAACACCCGGAGGAAACCTATGCAGTTGCGGGAAGATCACACAAACTACTTAGAGTGGCAGGAATTGAACTGGTACTGTAAAGTGTTGTGCTAACCATTATTCCTACATAAGTCTGGTTATATAGAAACCTAGCCACAGCACAGTAACAGCTAACAGAATCACTGACTCTCAATTCCAGTGATCTGGAAAATTTCTTGTGGTTTCCATGACATTTAGATACCAGAGGTTGAAAGACAGTGCTCTGCTCCTTAATGAAATTAAGTAATGATTTAATGATAAGTACTTCATTAATTTTGATTTTTTTTGTCAGTTTTCAAACTCTAATTGAAGATAAAATTGTGCATGTCTACAGTGACTGTCTATTAAAGTTTTCAATATTATGTGAAAACAAATACCATTTAACGAGCTAATAACTAATATTTTCTATACTAACCCCACTTGTTTCCTGGACTGACTATTTTTACACAGGTGATTTGTGCCAAAGTTGTAACAGATGCTCGTAATCCTGGTGCCCGCTGCTATGGATTCATTACCATGTTGACACCTGAGGAGGCAACAGAGTGCATTTCCTCCTTGAATCAATCTGAACTAAATGGGCAAACCATCACTGTAGAACTGGTAAGTATTTAGAATTTACCAGTGGGAATTATTGAGCATGCATGTTGTGTAGGAGAGTTGTGGAGATGCATGCTTTATAAATGTAATTGTATAACTTTTTTTTCTCTGTCAACCTACATGCATCAGTTTACTTTGGTCCCAAAGAAATTGGGTACCTGACCTCGTATTCCCCTTGATTAATTCCCTTTCCCTGTCAGTACTTAAGAGTTAGAGTGTATTATGGCATTTTTATCACTTATTTTCATTTCAATTTTTATGATTTTAAGGGTTTTTTCCATAAACTTGGAATTCAATAATAGTGATAAATATTTTAAGGCTTTCAACAGTTTAAATCTGTTTAAATGCATAGGGCACAATGAGGTTCAATAAGATATTAATTTCTTCATTGTTGAAAACAGATTCTAAAATTGGCCATTTCAACTGTCTTAAGAAAGGGTCATCGTGGGAGCCATTTCATTTAGGCTTTGTCTGTGACAGGAGTGGAGTGAACATGAGAGCACTTCAGGCCAGTAGTAGAAGGAAGCTGGAGATAGCAAGTGAGAGTAATGTATGGAATTTTGAGATGTTATGGTATTATTGGATAGTTCCAGAATTAGGTAATGAATGAAATGCACGTGAACAATCCACTGCAATATTGCTTCATTGAAGTAAAATTATCTGCAGATTTGTACAAGGGGTGATTGATAAGTTTGTGACCTAAGATAGAAGGAGTCAATTTTAGAAAACCTGGCACATTTATTTTTCCTATATTTACACACTTAGTCCAGCGGTCGTGGAGCATACGGATCCCTTCTTTGTAGAAGTCGGCGTCTTGGACCTCCAGAGAGTGCTCCACAGCAGGGGTGATTGATAAGTTTGTGGCCTAAGGTAGCAGGAGATGAGTTATAACTTCAGACTTTCTGCGTAATCGCTTCGAGTTGAACTGAACGTGCATGTAACGAGAGCGGTATAACTCATCTCCTACCTTAGGTCACGAAATTATCAATTGCCTCTGCTGTGGACTACCTGGCGGTCCAAGGTGCTCTCATTACATGCACGTGCAGTTCAACTCTTTGAGTGAAAATGCAGAAAGTTTGAAGTTAATAACTCATCTCCTTCTACCTTAGGCCATGAACTTATCAGTCACCCCTCGTAAATAGCAGATTCTGGCATATGGTTCAGTGTATTGGGAGTAAAGTTAGTGGCTGAGGGCGCAGACTTGTGAGGCAATCGTGGCAAAGGTGTTGCTGCTGCCTTTATTACAGTCTGATTGTCATGAATGATTGCCAGCTATGGGTAAATAGCTCCACTGCCTTGTGGGCAGCCTCGGGAGAGATGAAGGCAATGGGAGTAAACCCAGTCAGAAAATCCAGAGTGGAGCCCCTAAGGCAGCTGGACATCACTGACATGCTTCTGGCAGCTCCTGCAGCCAAGCTGATGTTCCGCCACTTTTCCTTCGCTACATCGACGACTGCATTGGCTCTGCTTCCTGCACGCATGCTGAGCTCGTTGACTTCATTAACTTTGCCTCCAACTTTCACCCTGCCCTCAAGTTTACCTGGTCCATTTCCGACACCTCCCTCCCCTTTCTAGATCTTTCTGTCTCCATCTCTGGAGACAGCTTATCCACTGATGTCTACTATAAGCCTACTGACTCTCACAGCTATCTGGACTATTCCTCTTCTCACCCTGTCTCTTGCAAAAATGCCATCTCCTTCTCGCAATTCCTCCATCTCCGCTGCATCTGTTCTCAGGATGAGGCTTTTCATTCCAGGACGAGGGAGATGTCCTCCTTTTTTAAAGAAAGAGGCTTCCCTTCCTCCACCATTAACTCTGCTCTCAAACGCATCTCCCCCATTTCACGCACATCTGCTCTCACTCCATCCTCCCGCCACCCCACTAGGAATAGGGTTCCCCTGGTCCTCACCTTCCACCCCACCAGCCTCCGGGTCCAACATATTATTCTCCGTAACTTCCGCCACCTCCAACGGGATCCCACCACTAAGCACATCTTTCCCTCCCCCCCCCCGCCTGCTTTCCGCAGGGATCGCTCCCTACACAACTCCCTTGTCCATTTGTCCCCCCCATCCCTCCCCACTGATCTCCCTCCTGGCGCTTATCCTTGTAAGTGGAACAAGTGCTACACATGCCCTTACACTTCCTCCCTTACCACCATTCAGGGCCCCAGACTGTCCTTCCAGGTGAGGCGACACTTCACCTGTGAGTCAGCTGGGGTGATATACTGCGATGTGGCCTTCTATATATTGGCGAGACCCGACGCAGACTGGGAGACCGTTTTGCTGAATACCTACACTCTGTCCGCCAGAGAAAACAGGATCTCCCAGTGGCCACACATTTTAACTGCACATCCCATTCCCAATCTGACATGTCTATCCATGGCCTCCTCTACTGTAAAGATGAAGCCACACATCAGGTTGGAGGAACAACACCTTATATTCTGTCTGGGTAGCCTCCAACCTGATGGCATGAACATTGACTTTTCTAACTTCCGCTAATGCCCCACCTCCCCCTCGTACCTCATCCGTTATTTATTTTTATACACACATTCTTTCTCTCACTCTCCTTTTTCCTCCCTCTGTCCCTCTAACTATACCCCTTGCCCATCCTCTGGGTTCCCTCCCCTCCCCTTCTTCCTGGGCCTCCTGTCCCATGATCCTCTCATATCCCCTTTGCCAATCACCTGTCCAGCTCTTGGCTCCATCCCTCCCCCTCCTGTCTTCTCCTATCATTTTGGATCTCCCCCTCCCTCTCCCACTTTCAAATCTCTTACTAACTCTTCCTTCAGTTAGTCCTGATGAAGGGTCTCGGCCCGAAACGTCGACTGTACCTCTTCCTAGAGATGTTGTCTGGCCTGCTGCGTTCACCAGCAACTTTGATGTGTGTTGCTTGAACTTACAGCATCTGCAGAATTCCTCGTTTCTGATGCCAAATGTGTTTCTTTGCTTTCATGATTGTTAAGAATTTAGGATCCAGTTGCAAAGGGAGGTGCTGAGCACTAGGTCTAAGAGTTTGGTGATTTTGTTTGGAATTATGATGTTGAACATGTAGATGTAGTTAATGCTTAGAAATCTGTATGTGTCCTCAGGCTAAAAGTGATCCTAGCTGTAAGAAACCTGCAGAGCAGAAAGCAGAGAATATGAACAAGGTCTCCAAACCAAGTTCCAGTCGAAGAAGTGGGCATGATAGGGATCATTCCAGAGATGGGTAAGTAGCTTTAATTTTAGCTGGGCACCTTGTGTGGTAGATATTTCATTGTTATTATTTGACCATATTTAATCGTGCTGTTGTCAACCCATGGTTGAATAGAGACTATTTTTCTTTACAATCTTTGCTCTGTCTGATCATAGAAGAGGGTCACATGTCTTCCTCTGCTCATTTTTTTGCATGTTCTTGTATCCTTATCTTTTCATCCATTGTTCAGATCTGGTTGTTTCTGCAAACAGTATGATTAAAGTCTTCACTTTGGTTATTAATTTCTGTAGTACCTGCTCTGAAATTCCTTTGGCCACTGTGTCTGTGCCAACCAGCATGTCCCCCTGTGCTGATCCCACTTGTCTGCATTAATTATATTTCCCTCAATGCCCTAATAATTCAAGTACCTGTCCAGATACCTCTTAAGTGTTGTTACTGTTCCTGCCTCCTCCACCACCACCTCATTTCAGATACCAACTCCTCTGTGGAAAAAGTTATCCCTCAGATCCCCTTTAAACCACCTCCTTACCTGAAACTTATGCCCTCATGTTTTAGACACCCTTATCATGGAAAACACACTAGCTATCAACCCTTTTTGTATGTCACTTTTACACACCTTATCATGAAACCTGTTGGCCACCTTTGCTCTATGAAAAACAGATCCATGCTATCTGATCTCTCCTTGTAACTGAAGCCTCCAATCCAGGCAACATCCTTATGAATCTTTTCTGCACTTTTTTTTTTAAAGCTTAATCACCTCCTTCCTATTGTGAACAGAATTGTACAATTCTCCAAATGTGAACTAACTCTCTTTTTTGTACAACTGTAATGTGACTTTCCAACTCTTGTACTCCATGCTTTGGCCATACAGTATGCTTTCCATTCCTCATGGCCTTGCCATTCATGTGCATGCATCATACAACTTGCCTGAGTTAAATGACATTTGTCATTCCTTTGTTCACTTTTCCAGTTCAATATACTGTACTGACCTTAGACAATCTTTTCATTGTGCACTATATTGTGAATTTTAGTGGCACTTTCATTCTCATCTAGATCATTAATGCATATGTCAAACAATCCATGAGCCAGTACCAATTACTGCAGCATTGGTCAAAGATCTAGGGGAAAAGAAACGCTCCACTACCTCTCTAACTTCTATCACTTGAACCTATTTTGTATGCAGTTGAGTCACTCATCTGCTCTAACTTCTTTAACAGCCTGTGTGTGTGAGGTCTTGCCAGAAGTCTTATTAAAGTTGATGTAGATTGTGTCTGCCACCCTGCCCTTCTCAGTCCTCTTGGTCTATTTTTCAAAAAACTCAAATCAAATTTGTAAGATATGATTTTCCATGCACAGTGCTATTCTCTTTTTTTTGTCCTTGCCTTTCCAACCACTGGTAGATCCTGCCCTTCAGAATCTCCCAAGTAACTTTTCAATGCCTTGATTCAATGCTCATGACTCAATGCCTTGCAGTTCCCTAGCTTATCCTTGCTACCCTTATTAAATAAAAGTACAACATTAGCAATCCTTCAGTCATCAGATACCTTACTAAAGACTAATGTAGCTGCATATGTTTTATTACTTTGTTTCATTAGGGGTAGGAGTTGCATGACCAAGTTATGCGGTGTCAGTAATGTGGGGTGCTCTGTTGGCCACTGTACCCTTAATTGAGATATAAAGGCAAGCTTGTTTGTGGTGTTGTCAATGACCTGATTTGGAATCATTTGAAAGTAGGCACTTCTTAACTCTGAAGCTGGCTGTCATGTGGGCAATTGATAGGAGCTCTCAAATCATGACTTGATTGTCATGATTTAATTGTCATGATTTGAGTTGTCAACACATGTGAGGAAGTAGAATCACTTCAGAAGATGGCAAGAGAAAGTGTCCAGCTTTGACTAATTTAGTGAATAATTTTGATGGGTAAACTAAATATATTGAATAGGACTGTTGATCTGCTTGACATGGAGTTCAGTAAAAATTTAATAAGGTCCCACGTGTAAGGCTTTTTCAAAATGTTAGAGCCCAAGGGAGTGAGGAAAATTGGATCCAAAATTGGCTTGGCAATAGGAGGCATAATGATGGTGGAGGGTTGTTTTTGACTGGGAGCCTGCGACCAGCAGTGTTCCTCAGGGATTGGTCCCATGCTCTTTGTTATATTCATTGATAACTTAAAAGTGAATGTCGGAGTGACTTGTAAGCTTGTAGGTGACTCAAAAGTTGGTAGTATTGATGGTGAAGCAGGCAGCATGATAATGACCAGCGGATAAGTTGAATGGAGAAATGGCAATGGAATTGAATCCTGATAAATGTGTGGTGTTGAATTTTGAGAGGTCAAATAAAGGAGTGTTAGGGCTCCAGGGAATATCGAGGATGTTTGCGTCCAAAGGCCCCTAAATATGGGAGCATATAGATAGGGTGAATCTTAGAGTACAAGACCAGGAATGTCTTGATACCATTTTATAAACGTTGGTTAGCCCACAGCTGGAGTACTGTGTGCAGTTCTTGCTACATTCTAGGAGGGACATGATTACACTGGAGAGGGTGCAGAGGGGATTAGCCAGGATTTTGCCTGGAGTAGTGTGTTTAGTTCTGAAGAGAGACTAGAGAAGTTGAGTTTGCTTTCCTTGCAGCTGTGGAGACTTGTGAGGAGATTTTGATAAGGGTGTTTAAAATTATGAATGATATACTTTTTTTCCTAGCTTAAGTGAGCGTTTGTATTACCAGAACTTATGTTTCTGAAGGACTAAATCAGTGGTTGTATTTTAGCTCCTTACTTTATGCTTAGGATTGTGTGTGCAGCTCCCAATTGTTATATTTAAGATTGCTGTCAACAGCATTGTTGTTGGCAGAATCAAAATTGGTGGTGAATTAGTAAATAGGAGGGAGCTGAAAATCTTGAGTGGTGCCACAGCAACAACCTCTGTCTTAACGTCAGCAAAACTAGAGCTGAATCCAAGAGTTAGTTGTGCTCATTAGGGAACAAAGGTGGAGACGGTCAATACCTTTTAAATCTTTTGGTGTCAACATATCATAGGATCTGTCCTGGGACATAAGTGTCATCACAAAGGTACGACATCACATCTACTGGGTTAAAAGTTTGTATAGATTCGGCGTGTCACCAAAGATAGTGACAAATTTTTATAGATGGACAGTATCCTAACTGAATGCATCACAGCCTACTATGGAACCACCAAAGCCCCAGAATGAAAAAGGATACAGAAGTACTGTATATAGCCCAGTCCATCATAGGTGAGGTCTTTCCACCATTGAATATAGTTACATGAAGTGCTGCACAAGAAAGCACCATCCATCATCACCACCATGTGACTTCTCATGCCTACTCTGAACTGATTCTGCACCCTGTAGAATCACGTTCAAGGACTCTTTACAGAGGTTGCTACGACCAACTGCAAGGTTTGACTACTATCTTCTCAGGTGCTTCTTTTTAGATTGAGAAAAAGCTTGCTGCACCTGGACTTGGTAGTTAAATGAAAGTCACTCCTACCCCACAACACGCTGGAGGAACTCAGCAGGTTGGGCAGCATCCGTGGAAACGATCAGTCAACATTTCGGGCCGGAACCCTTCATCAGGACCTGACCCAAAACGTTGACTGATTGTTTCCACAGATGCTGCCTGACCTGCTGAGTTCCTCCAGCGTGTTGAGTGTTGCTTTGACCCCAGCATCTGCAGAGTATTTTGTTTACTCCTATCCCTGCATGGCATTGTTAAATAGCAAGTATTGTGCATGAAATCCTTCCCTTTAGTCAGCTCTTCATAATGTAATGATGAAGAGAGGATGTATGTGAAATTCGTGAGACTTGCTCAGATAAATTGAAAATACTTTAGGTCATCTGTCAATGGAAAAAGGGATGATCAGAAGGACAGTGGAGACGATGGAAAACTGGAAGATGTGAGAAGAAACAGACGGAGAGCAAGGGATGACGGATCCAGATCATACTCAAGTAAGAAACATGAAAGAAGTGTGCATGCGAAGTGATGGCTGGGCAGTCTGTTAGGTTATCCTGGGATTCTCATTATTGATTTGTTTGCTTCCTGTAAAAGACATAACTTGGCATTCTTATTCTCAAGCTTGTTTTGACACAGTTACATTGTAAATTAAGTACATTTCAATGTGATTTCCCTGCATTGACTTCATCTACCCAATACCTTTTAATGCAGTAAAAATTGGTGAAAAATTTCATGTGAACTATCATATCCTCCTCTTTCATTACTCAGTGAAATAGCTTACTTCTGCTTAAATTTTTGCATTTGTATTCAACAGTTCATCATAAAGGGAAGTTGTTTATGTATTAAATCTATCCAATAATTTAAAATTCTTTGATTGGATCATGCCTCCAGCATCTAAATTCAAGCTCCAATCCACTTTATGGAATACAGGTCCTCCTCAGGTTACGATTATTATATTTGAGATTCTATGGAAAGCCCACAATTTATCCATATCTCTCTGGAAGATATATTGCATGGTAAATGCTCACTCTTAAGTTTTAAGAATAAATTGGGTAGATACATGGATGGGAGAGGTCTGGAGGGTTATGGACTGGGTGCAGGTCAATGGGACTAGTGGAATAAAGTTTCGGCACAGACTGGAAGGGCCGAATGGCCTGTTTTCTGTGCTGTAGTGTTCTATGATTCTACTTACTGAACAATGGCAGTCACTGAGAAGAAGGGCTGCTTGATAGAGAATTCCATTTCCAGTGAAGGAACAATGATAGAAAGTAATGGCGGTTCATTTAGGTCAAATATGATGGCAGAATATAGTATTAATGGTAAGACTTGGCATTGTGGAGGATCAGAGGATCTTGGGGTCCGATTCCATAGGACACTCAAAGCTGCTGCACAGGTTGACTGGTTAAGAAGGCGTACGGTACATTGGCCTTCATCAATCATGGGATTGAGTTTAAGAGCCGAGAGGTAATGTTACAGCTTTATAGGACCCTGGTCAGATCCCACTTGGAGTACTGTGCTCAATTCTGGCCACTTCACTACAGGAAGGATGTGGAAACTATAGAAAGTGTGCAGAGGAGATTTACAAGGATTTTGCCTGGATTGGGGAGCATGCCCTATGAGAACAGATTGAGTGAACTCGGCCTTTGCTCCTTGGAGCGATGGAGGATGAGAGGTGACCTGATGGAGGTGTATAAGATGATGAGAGGCATTGATTGTGTGGATAGTCAGGCTTTTTCCCTGGGCTGAAATGGCCAACACGAGAGGGCACAGTTTTAAGGTGCTTGGAAGTAGGTACAGAGGAGATGTCAGGGGCAAGTTTTTTACGCAGAGGGTGTTAAGTGCGTGGAATGGGCTGCTGGCGACAGTGGTGGAGGCGGTAACGATAAGGTCTTTTAAGAGACTCCTGGATAGGTACATGGAACTTAGAAAAATAGAGGGCTATGGGTAACCCTAGGTAACCTCTAAAATAAGTACATGTTCGGCACAGCATTGTGGGCTGAAGGGTCTGTACTGTGTTTTTTTGTTTCTATGTTTCTAATAGTTCCCAGAGTTAGAGACAATATTCTGGCTGAGGTTGAATAATGTAAACTCAATGTAATTTACATTTAATCTGCATTTCTGTGTAAACAGGATTCTTTTGTCATTTTAACAGCTATTTCATACCTTTCAAACACCCCAAGGTCCGCCCTTATTCTGCATTCTCCTGTATTTAGTTCATGCCTTCCACCTTTCTTGTATATGTTGTGAATGCTCCTTTATTTCCTTGGATAACTTACAGAAATTTGTAAAATTTGGTCTGTACCAACTTTATGCAAAAGTGCATCTACCCTAAAGTTATCCATCCTTGATGCATTCTCCAAAGCTCAGCATTAATAATATTTGTTTTCTTGTGAAATATTATTATTATTAATTTGCCTTCTCTCGCTCTTGGTTGTATTCCCTGAAGGTAAAATGAATTTTATATAATGTGCATAATGATAACTGTCCTGTTTCGTGAGAAATGGGAACAACAACAGCTGAGGTTTTGGATGTATAACATTTTTGTTTCTCTCTAGGATATCGAGATTTAGAAAGAAGTCGAGAGAGGAGGCGGGTAGGTTTTTGATGAACATAAGAATTCCATGTCTGCAATTGCTTCAGCTAAACTCAAATAATTGCAGTTAGAGGGGAGTGAAAAGTACATTAGCTTTCCAGTCACTGCAGTTCCTTCTCATCAGAAATATGAGCATTACATTGAACTATTCTTTGGAATTGAAATGTGAAGTGTTGGGTGGGATGCTTCTAATTGACTTTCTCATTAAGAAATAACATACTTGGTAACCAACAAGCACAGCACTTTTAATTTCAAAAGACAATGTGATAACCTATGGTATTTGCATCTGCCTAATTTAACTGGACACATACCTGCACATTATCTCTGTGACTGGGTTTCCTCTGGGGGCCCTGGACAGTTGGTGTTGGAAGGCAGGAAATGTGACAGCAAATCTGCAAGCTTCGTAACCCACAAATAGCATTCAAATATGAGCTGGGAAAGATTGGGATACTAATATGGGTTCTTTTAGATTCATCTCAGAAGAAATGGGGAATCCTTGGTTTAAAATTCCCTCTGACCAAACATTACGTCATATGCAACATGATGTGAGACAGTGGCTCTACTAGTTGTGCCACCAATACAACTCCAGTGACCCAAATATGGTCTTGACCTCCGGTGCTGTTTATGGGAAGTTTGCATGTCCTAGGACATGCAGATTAGAAAGTTATCCCCAGTATGAGCGAGAATTTGGAATTTACAGCCCATAGGTAGCAGTTCTTGCATAATTTATGGAGGGCGAAACTGGAAACTCGTGTCTCACCATTTTAATTCATCTTTGTCCATGCTTATACCGAGGCTATGATGACATTTGGAGCCAAGTTGTCTTTACTGAACCCACCTTGAACAGGTTATTCAGTCAATTTTTCTAGAGGGCCTTTTTTGCACCCTGAATATAGGTCACTTGTCTCCATCGCCTTCACCAAGTCCACTAGTGCAGTGTCAGAAAGTCTGAGGCCACTGCCTTATCTCTGTAGTGTTCTTGCTATCACAGCTCAAGGTGACTTTTGAGAAAACTGTCAGTCATTGTTACCTGCCCTTTAAGAGGTGCTGATATTACTGAACACACACACAACGTTGACTCCTGAAAAGCAATGCATATAGCTTTGTCTGCACTCAGTAATCATTGCAATTGAGCAGACCTTCGTGTGCCATTGGAAGCAGAGGACACAGGTTAATAGCTTATCACTCTTGCTAATTTTGTCTTAGTTTTCAGAGATTGAATTTTTGTTTTGTGAAATATAGTGGTTTAGGGAGGGTACCAGAAAGTAATTAATTAGAACAGGAATAGCTAACATCATGTCTACCAATGGTCATACAGCTATGGAGAGGAACTCTGACCTTTTGGCTTGTTGAGTCAGTGCGACCATCAGGCGTCCATTTTTACACTAATCTTATCCAAGTTGATTTTATTTCTCCCATAGTCCATTAATTGGTGGTGAGGAGAAGTGACTGGAAAGTGATTGCTTCCTTTGGCTCTTCTAAAATGCTTCTGCTTGTAGATAATCTTCACTTTATTGATTTGTGGATAATTTTGGCATGACATCACTATATTTCAGGTTATTGTTTAATTGGTTTTCATGTGTGATTTCATTACTGGACCTTTATTCCCTTCATCTTAAATACTATAGTACTGTGAATAGCTTGAAGTACACCAAGTCCAAAATTTCACTGAATTGCAAATGTGGTGGAGTCATGTTATATATGACATGTTGTTCACTTACCATACTGGATCATAGGCTTCAAGTTAGAGAAATGCATTTTCCTAACCATGTTAATCAAAGGTAGATTGTGTGATAATACTAGTTGTGTGCATCTTGATGCCTTGGACCAGTGTTCTGATGTTCTAATGCCTTTTTTCTTGGGGTGGGGGTATAAACAGTCTCGGTCCAGAAGTCGTCAGAGGAGATTTCAGAACAGAGATAGAGGAAGAAATTTTGTGTCCTTTGATAAACTTATCGCAATGAGAGAGCGTGAGCGAGGACGTGAACGAGAGCGTCATTGGGACCACAGAAGAGATTTTTGGGAAATGGAGAGATTCAGGTCAGTATAATTGCTGCACTTAGATAAATATTTGCATAAAATATGGAACTGACTCTTCATGCTTGCATTCTTTTGGTAATAGCTGTGAAATAAGTTGTTTATGATTTTTGTATCTTTATATATGATATAGATAGTTTTTACAAAGTTTAGTCCGACAGGGAGCATCTCTGAAGGGAACTGATCAGTTGACACTTCAAACCAAAATCTTTCATTAGTTCTTCGTGTGTCCTGATGAAGGGCCTCGACCCAAAGCGTCAGCTATTCATTTACCTCCATAGTTGTGTGCCTGACCTACTGAGTTCCCCAGTATCTTGTCTGTGCAGCTGAAAGAAGAGCTGCTATTTCTCAAACATGTAGCCCATTCAGCCCCATAGGTTTTCTTTGCTAATATAATTGTAATCCCAACTCATGATTCCCTTCTGTTTACCTCTCTTGCATATGAGCTACCATTTACCCCTTCCTATTCAAAGCTGATCTTTCTCCAAGGATAATGAAAGCAAAGTTTCAAAGACTTGTGACCCTCAGAGAAAATCATTATTTCATCTTGTCTGAAATGGATGCACCGTATTTTTAAACTATGTCCCTTACTCTGGATTTTCTCACAGTACACAAGAGCACAACAAAGTAAGATTGAGCAGGACTTCGAGCTTCACCTAACATTTAACATGATCATGTACCATTTCTCCATACTTTATTTCTTAATCTGTCAAACGTGTATCCACCTCCACTGTAGGAAGCACCTTCATCACCAGATGGGGGTGGGATGGCAGGAGGCAGCCTCTCCATCTGATGGGTGGTGCACCTCCCTCTACAGGAGTGCAGAGACACCTTTTCCACTTGAGGGGTGTGGGTGGGTGCAGGAGGGACCCTCTCCGCATGAGTCGAGAACAGTGGAAGGATGTTCTCAGCATGTTAGTTTCACTCACGTTAACTCTTGCTCTTCAACAGGCCTAGCTTGTGCAGTAAATCCACGTGCTTTTTCTAGGTATTAAATCAGTATCAGGTTTGTTATTATTGACATATGGTGTGAAGTTTGTTTTGTAGCAGCAGTATAGTGCATTACAAAAAATAGACTGAATTACAATAGTACAGGGTATATATATAAAAAATCTGGTGGAGGGGAAGAAGGTGCTTCTGAAATATTGACGGCATCCTCAGGCTCCTGTACCCCCTTGTTGATGGTAGTAATGAGAAGAGGTCATGTCTTGATAAGGGTGTTTCATAATGTATGGTGCCTTCTGGAGGCACTGCCTTTTGAAGAAGTCCTTGATGGGGGTGCCTTTAGTAACACACCAAATCTCCTGAAACTCCTAATGAAATATAGCCACTGGTGTCTTGTTTGTAAATGTAAAGTGTTACAATAACGTTTGTTGCAGTACCTTATCAATTGCTTCCTGAAAATAGTTTCATACATCCCCTGATTCAGCTTTAATCCACAGCATGTCACAGCTTCAAAAGGCTGTCATCATTCAAACATCATTTCCCTTTTATAAAAATTTATTGGCTTTGTGTGATAATCTTGAATTTTTCTTTCTACCTTATATAATATCCTTCAGCATTTTTGTGATGAAGATGTGGAGCAAACTGGCTTGTGGTTTCCTGTCTCCCTTTTTTTGAATAAATGTTTAAATTTGTTCTTTTTAAATCTATTGTAACCTTCCCCAGATTTTGAAAGTTAAAGCACCCTGTAGCCATTGCATCAATATTTCACGAGCCGTTTTGGGGACTCTTGGATGGACCTGGAGACGTCAGCTCACAGCTCCAACAATTTCCTCAGTACCTCTCTCCTGCTTACAATTTTCCAGAATTTCTTCTATTCTTTATTTATGATTATTTCTTGTATTCCTGTTGGTCAACTCTTGCTTCGGTTTCTTGTGTTCTCTCAAAGTTTATTTTGTATCCTGTCTCTTAACCATTCGTTCTCAGCAGACTAAATTCTGTGAAAACATAATGCATTGTACTGCAACAAAGCACCCTCTGTTGCATACAGAAGTTGAAGACGTAGAATGTGCAGACAATCGTGATGTTAGTGTTAAGATCATGAAACGTTATTATTTGCAAGGATTGCAAGAATATAGAATTAAAATTTCTTGATAGTCTTCTGGTCAGCTATCGCTGGTTTTCAAATGAGTGAGATAGGCTGTCAAGGGATTGTAGTAAAGTTACTAAAAATATTACAACAAAAAGATAGTTTTAATCCATTAAATTTTTACAGTAAATAGAAAACAAAATGGAATTGTAGGGGTCCAGGCAAAATAATTTTGGTCTACTATTACAAAGGATATACAGAAATCCTGACAACAACGTGTGGACCTTTCCATGAAGAAACGACTGGATCTCAAATTCTCATGGAGATTTAGCCATAACTAATTGAAACATTGATGTTTTTACTGGGGGTCGTTGGCTGCCACCCATAGATCTGTATACAAGTCGGGGATTCGTGAGTAAAGATGAAAGTTGTGAACTTATGCTCAGATGATTGCTCTTTTTATGGCAGCTGAACTTTGGGGAGTGCAGACTTCCAGAGATTTTCCAGCACTTCATCTGAAAAATAACTTACTGGAAGTCCATTGCTATCATTCATTTTGAAGGTGGGTGGGGGGTGGAGAGATGCTGCAGAAAAGTTAACTACCTGGTCATTTTCATACTATGTTTTAGACTTTTAAATTGTTTTAATCGTTTTGGGTTGTAAACCAGCTTTGGAATCTTTTAGTATGGTTGTGAATGCCACAGATATTCAATATTAATGACATATTTGTACTTGCGTGGCTCAAACAATTCTTAGGATGGAATTTGACTGAAAGGCAGCCGGTTTCTTGAGTGGTGTTTGAGCTTGGGCCCACTAACAAAGAATGGGCTTTAAGGGAAGGCAAGTAGCAATGTCAGCTAACTTAAAGTGCAAGACTTGTATATGTCAACCAAAATTAGGCAATCATTGCTATTTGAAATGCTTTATTTCAGCATTGAGGGTCATGGGGTTAGTTCTGAGGTAAGATGGCAGCTTGTGTTGAAGAACAGAGCAGCACAAGTAGCCAAATGGCCGCCTTCAAATTTCAAATAGGAGGCATATTTCCATCTCAAGTTGCAATAAATGTGATAAATATGTGTCTAAGTAACTGCTCTAAAATAAAACTATTTTTGTGTACTTAAACCTTTCAAATCTACACATGGTGTAGGTTTACGCTTCTGCAAAATAAACCTGGTTGGATTGGAAAGGAGCTTGTTTGTGTTACTGTCTGTGCAAGAGCATTGTCTTTGTTATACCCTGGATACTTGGCACAATTGAGCCTGATGTAAACAGAAAGAATGAGGGAACTGTGAATAGTGCAAGATGGATGTAGCCAAATGAATAAAATTTATTTGTATACCAATGCATAGAACAAACTTCATTTGTGCCCTAGTCCAAGGGTCACCAACCTTTTTTGCACCGTGGACTGGTTTAATATTGACAATATTCTTGCGGACCGTGGGTGGGGGGGTTGTTCAAGTTCAACAATGCGTGACAGGGAATGAGGAAAGGTGCAGCTGACTCATATCGTTTCCTCACGGCCCGGTAGCACATCTTTGTGGCCCAGTGGTTGGGGACCACTGCCCTAGTCTATTGAATTGTTAGCATGCTCTATTTTCAAGTATCACTCCAAGTGAGAGGCATTATGTTGAATGGGTAGTAGCATCTTTCACACTGCAGATCCAAGTTTAGTACTCCAGTGCTCTTAAAAGCTTGTTCTAAACTAGGATTTCAATATCTTCTAAATAAAACCCAGAGAGTTTACTTTCAGTTGGGACTCCTACATATTATAACTGGTTGTTGAGGAGACTCTGATTTTGCTCTAGGAAATCAGGAGAGAAACTTCTTCGTTCCCCTGAATGATGCCAAATATCGTCACCCATAGCTGAAAGCTGTTGTTATAATTTTCCTTAAAAATGTTAGTTCAGCCACAGAAGATCGAACTTTATGTGCGTCCGCAATAAGATTGCTGGGTAATTTTCCAGATTCTGAAGTGTCCTTGTGAAGCCAGCCTGGGAAACATGGACAAGAGATCCTGCAGATGCTGGAAATCCAGGGCAACACATACAAAATGCTGAAGGAACTCAGCAGGTCAGGCAGCATCTATGGAAATTAATCAGCAGTCAACATTTTGGGTTGAGACTGTTCATCAAGACACTTGATGAATAGACTCGGCCCAGAACATTGTCTGTTGATACATTTCCATGTTGATGCTGGAACCATGGGATTGGTTTCTTGTGAGTGAAGGATAGGGGAGAAATGTTCATTAAAGATTTTGGTAGGGCAAGCGAACTTATTTCTTGTAACTAATAAATCATTGGAGAATATAGGTTTCAGTTAATTGACTAGAAAGCAAAAGATTTGACGACAGGTGCGTTGGAAGCTGTCAGTAGGTTCCTGGAGATGTGTTGGTGACCCGCAACTAAAATTGGGAGGAGCTGGAGATAATCAAGTATTATCATGGAGAAAGTGGGTGTTAGGAGGGGACAACTCTATAATAAGATTGAAAGTGAAAGAGATAATGCAAGGTGAAAAAAGATGGATGAGCAAAAGGAGGACTTGCAGAAACTGCTAGAGGTGGAGTGAGCACTGGAAATGCTAATTGTCAGGAATTGTTGAGCAATGTTTCAAATTGCAAAGAGACTTTTCCTTCAAAGTTTAAGAACTTTGCAATCATGTGGGAGGAAGAGAAAAGAGGTCCATGTAGGGATAAGATGGAGAACTAGTAGCAGGGTGGAAGCTGGTCCACAAGTACATCACTCAGACAGTCTTACACAGTATAGAGAAGACCACAGTGAGCACTGAATACTGTTGGTTAGGTTGGAGGAACTGGTGGCTTCACCTGAAAAGAGTTTGAGACATTGTTACTTTCATGTTCCTCATTTTTTTTTGGCTAGTTATTGTATTTCTGCACACATGGAAAGATATTGCAAGAAATTGAAAAATAACAGGGTTGTTCATGGGGGTCTTCTTTCCTGATATTGATTATCCTTAGTGCAAAATGTTTAGATGGGGTGGAATTTTTTTGGTAGGTCCAGAAAGGATTCCAGGCTCAATATCTACACTAGAGGAGAGGCTATATTGGATTTGGTGCAAGGCAGTAGGTGTGCTGAGCTGGTGTCTGATCTCTGTGGGAGGGCATTTCGGTGATTGTGACCTTTACTACAGCCTTGGAGAGGGATAGGAGGTGGTATTTAATAGGGGGAGGGGGAATTATAATGTTACTAGGCAGGAATTGGGGAGCATAAATTGGGAATTGATGTACGTTAACGTGGAGGTTGTTTAGGGAGCACTTACTAATGGTTCTGGATCGCTTTGCTATTTTAACAGGATAAGGATGTACTGTGAGAAAACCATGGTTGACAAGAGATGTAGAATGTGTCAAGAGGAAGAAAGAAGCTTAATGTTTAGGAAGCAAGGATCAGATGGAGCTTTATAGAGGTACAGGGTAGCCAGGAAGGAACTGAAGGATGGACTTTGGAGAGCTAGTGGGGGGCGGGGGGGGGGGCATGAGAAGGCTTTGGAGAGTAGGATTAAGGAAAACCCCTTGGCATCCTGTATGTACACGAAGAACAGGAGGATGTTGTGAGAGTGAGAATGGAACCAATCAGGGAGAGGAGAGGAAACATGCCTGGAGGTAGGGGAGGTCCTTATTGAATACTTTTGCTTAAGTGTTCAGCAGCAAGAGGGGCCTTGGTGATTGAGGACAGTGTATTGATGTTAAGAAAGAGGATATGCTGGAACCTTTGGAAAACATTAGGATAGATAAGTCCCTGGGGCCAGGTGGGATATACCCATGGTTACTGTGGGAAACGAGGGAGGAGATTGCTGCCCCCTTGGTGATAATATTTGCATCCTGTCTGTCCGCAGGAGTATACCAGATGATTAGCAGGTAGCTTATATTATTCTTTTGTTCTGAAAGAGAGGAGGGATAATCCTGCAAATTATAGATCAGTGAATCTTACTTCAGTGGTGGTGAAATTATTGAAGAGGATTGTGAATAGTTAAGTGAGTAGAAGATGAACTGATCTCCAAAAGTCATAAAGTTAAAGATGAAACATTCTTTTCAACATTTTAAGCAAGATTAGTGTATTTTTTTTGTTTTGTACAATTTTAGAGTGGTAAAAAAGGAAAGGAGCACCATGCAAAAGTTTGGGCACCCCAAGAGATTTGAGCTCTCAGATAATTTACCAAGGTCTCAGACCTTAGCATATTAGGGCTATGGCTTGTTCACAGTCATCATTAGGAAAGGCCAGGTGATGCAAATTTCAAAGCTTTAAAAATACCCTGACTCCTCAAACGTTATCCCAACAATCAGCAGTCATGGGCTCCTCTAAGCAGCTGCCTAGCACTCTGAGCATTAAAATAAATGATGCTCACAAAGCAGGAAAAGGCTATAAGGAGATAGCAAAGTGTTTTCAGGTAGCCATTTCTTCAGTTCGTAATGTAATTAAGATGACAGTTAACAGGAATGATGGAGGTCACGTTGAGGTCTGGAAGACCAAGGAAACATCCGAGAGAACTGCTAGAAAGGCAAATCAAAACCCCCGTTTGACTGCAAAAGACCTTCAGGAAGATTTAGTTGACTCTGGAGTGGTGGTGCACTGTTCTACTGTGCAGGGACACCTGCACAAATATAACCTTCATGGAAGAGTCATCAGAAGAAAACCTTTCCTGCGTCCTCACCACAAAATTCAGTGTCAGAAGTTTGCAAAGGAACATCTAAACAAGCCTGATGCATTTTGGAAACAAGTACTGTGGACTGATGAAGTTAAAATAGAACTTTTTGGCCGCAATGAGCAAAGATGTGTTTGGAGAAAAAGGGGTGCAGAATTTCATTAAAAGAGCACCTCTCCAACTGTTAAGCACGGGGGTGGATCGATCAGGCTTGTGTTGCAGCCAGTGGCATGGGGAACATTTCACTGGTAGAGGGGAGAATGAATTTGATTAAATACCAGCAAATTCTGGAAGTAAGCATCACACCATCTGTATATTAAAAAAACAGATAATGATCCTAAACACACCTCAAAATCCACAATGAACTACCTCAAGAGGTGCAAGCTGAAGGTTTTGCCAGGGGCCTCTCAGTCCTCTGACCCTAAACATCATTGAAAATCTGTAGATAGACCTCAAAAGAGCAGTGCATGCAAGACGGCCCAAGAATCTCACAGAACTAAAAGCCTTTTGCAAGGAAGAATGGGCGAAAATCCGCCAAACGATAATTGAAAGACACTTAGCTGGCTACAGAAAGCGTTTACAAGCTGTGTTACTTGCCAAAGGGGGTGTTAACTAAGTTCTGACCATGCAGGGTGGCCAAATTTTTGCTTCAGGCCCTTTTCCTTTTTTGTTATTTTGAAACTGTAAAAGATGGAAATAAAAAAGATCTTAAAATATTAAAGAAATGTGTCATCTTTAACTTTGTCTTTTGGAAGGTCACCTTTTACTCGCTTAGCTATTCACAGTGACAGAAATTTTGACCGGGGTGCCCAAACCTTTGCATGCCACTTTGTTTTCTAACTTGGTGTAAAAGCAAAAGATGGCACAGATACTGGAATGGAGGTACGTTATGGAGCCTGAGTAGAACTGAAACAATGTTCCACATCTCCTACAGAGTTAAACCCATATGAGTTGCTGCAGTTACAACTTTCATTTTGAGAAAGTGAATAGAATCAAAGGAGAAATCAGTTAATGTGAGAGCCATTTCAGCCAAGAAGAGAATAGACTGGAGGAAGTCATGGGGCAAGTAACATCTGTGGTGGGAGGAGGAAGATATTTCAGTAACATCAATTCCTCCCTTCCCCATTCTCTCTTTCCTCACCCCCCACACACTGATAGTGTTCATAGCAGCTTTTTTTTCCACTAAAGAGAAGTGGAAGCGGACTAGATTGCTCTGTGTTTGTGGAAGAACTCTGGAGTTTAGATTGGATATCCATGGTGAAAAGGCCAGGAAACAAAAAAGTTAGATAGTATTAGAAATGATCTGAGTGTAAGGGATGCAACTTGGGTGGGGGTGGCCCAGAACATTGGAAATTAAACATTACTATATGTAGCGAGAACATATTGGTCTCCTGGGGTTATTTTGATGGATCAAAATGAGGGAGCCCATTGTGAGTGATGAAGACTCATGGCCAAAGAACTGGAGATCGGTACAAAGGGGGCAGAATAGGACTTCAGCTTCATAAGCTCAACTCTTCAACGTGGGGAGGGAAAGGCTTCTGAGGATTAATTGTGGTCAAGATGGGAAGATCAGAAGCAAATGGTGAGATTAGTTGAAGAGTGAATGAAAGGAAAATGGAAAGAGGATCTGGAGGAATATTTGAATGCAAGTTGATCCTTTATTTGAAAGCACGAAATACAATAAATGTTTAGAAGTGCTGAATAATGATGAAGTGGAGCTGAAAGCTAGACCAGGTTGAAGAATGTGAATTGGTTCTGCTGAAGAGAAGGTTCAAAAGCGTATTGCATAGTGATGAGAATTATAAGTTATGATCAAGAATGTATTGCCCAATTTCTAATGAACTGGATAACTGCTGTTAAAGAAGAAATTTGGATACCTAAAGGGGAATGAAGTGAAGTGGGTCAAAATACTAAATCTTGAGACAGAATTGATGGAACAAGTGACCTTAATTTGTTTTGTGAAATTCCATGAACATCCAGTGCTTTTCTCTCCTGCAGAGAGCGAGATATATGGGAGCGAGAAAGCCGACGGGAACGTGAAGGTAGAGAAATGCTGGAGAGGGAACGAAGCCGCTTGCAAATTGAGAGGATGCGACTCGAACGAGAGAGACTGGAGCGAGAAGCACTGGAAAGAGAGAGGTTACTTATAGAAGAAGTAAGTTAAAAATCTAGGCAGTTGGTCAAAGTCTTACAGCACAGAAAGAGGCTGTAGCTGCTAACAATCCTGATTCCAGCCAATCCCCTGGATGAAAAATCTGTTACTGTGTAACCTGCCTCTGTTCCTCATAATTCTGTACACTTTGGTCAGGTTCCCCTGCTCTAAGGAAAACAAACTGAAATAGTCTACCCTAGTCAAATCCTGGTAAACCACCTCTGCATTCTAGGTTAAGGCTAGAGTACTGTATGCAGTTCTGAACAATGTTTTACAAAGTTGCCCCATACCTTCTCTTTTCTTAGGTTCTATGCCCCACATGCTACCTTCGTTATATTATCTTCCTGTTCTTCAGTATTTTGAAGATTACTCAATTACACAAGGACTGAAATAACCAAAGAAAGAGGATGCTGCGTTTTTGATTTGCAGAGCATCATACCTGCAGATCTGTCTGGTTGACAGAAATAAATTGAGAAATGTATAAGATGCAAAATTGAACCCAAGGGACTAGAGTAGTGCCTACATTGGAAGGCTACCTAGAAATGACACATTTATGATAAATGTAATGACAGTTGTAGGTAACTTATGGGCTACCCTCAAGGTTCAGTTCTTAACCCTCAAAATTTACTGTTTTTATTAATGACTTGGAAAAGTGGGCAGTATTCACATTTATTGGCAACACTAAAAATAGATGGAAATGCACATTGTGATGGAGATGTGATTCAATTGATAATTGAGTGGGTATGTGAAAATTTAGCAAATTTAAGTTTAATTTGGGTAAGTGTTAGGTCATTAACTTGGTGAGAAATCACATTGTTATCAAATAGAGACTGGAAATGAGTGAAGTACGGGGGATCTAGGTGTTGTATGAATCACAATATTAGCAAGTGCAACAAGTTAAGAAAGCAAATAGAACATTGCAACATACATCAAAGTTGCTGGTGAACGCAGCAGACCAGGCAGCATCTGTAGGAAAAGGTGCAGTCGACGTTTCAGGCCGAGACCCTTCGTCAGGACTAACTGAAGGAAGAGTGAGTAAGGGATTTGAAAGTTGGAGGGGGAGATCCAAAATGATAGGTGAAGACAGGAGGGGGAGGGATAGAGCCAAGAGCTGGACAGGTGATAGGCAAAAGGGGATACGAGAAGATCATGGGACAGGAGGTCCGAGAAGAAAGACAAGGCGGGGGGGACCCAGAGGATGGGCAAGAGGTATATTCAGAGGGACAGAGGGAGAAAAGGGAGAGTGAGAGAAAGAATGTGTGCATAAAAATAAGTAACAGATGGGGTACGAGGGGGAGGTGGGGCCTTAGCGGAAGTTAGAGAAGTCGATGTTCATGCCATCAGGTTGGAGGCTACCCAGACGGAATATAAGGTGTTGTTCCTCCAACCTGAGTGTGGCTTCATCTTTACAGTAGAGGAGGCCGTGGATAGACATGTCAGAATGGGAATGGGATGTGGAATTAAAATGTGTGGCCACTGGGAGATCCTGCTTTCTCTGACGGACAGAGTGTAGATGTTCAGCAAAGCGGTCTCCCAGTCTGTGTCGGGTCTCGCCAATATATAAAAGGCCACATCAGGAGCACCGGACGCAGTATATCACCCCAGTCGACTCACAGGTGAAGTGTTGCCTCACCTGGAAGGACTGTTTGGGGCCCTGAATAGTGGTAAGGGAGGAAGTGTAAGGGCATGTGTAGCACTTGTTCCGCTTACAAGGATAAGTGCCAGGAGGGAGATCAGTGGGGAGGGGTGGGGGGGACGAATGGACAAGGGAGTTGCGTAGGGAGCGATCCCTGCAGAATGCAGGGGGGGGGGAGGGAAAGATGTGCTTCGTGGTGGGATCCCGTTGGAGGTGGCGGAAGTTACGGAGAATAATATGTTGGACCCGGAGGCTGGTGGGGTGGTAGGTGAGGACCAGGGGAACCCTATTCCTAGTGGGGTGGCGGGAGGATGGAGTGAGAGCAGATGTATGTGAAATGGGGGAGATGCGTTTAAGAGCAGAGTTGATAGTGGAGGAAGGGAAGCCCTTTTCTTTAAAAAAGGAAGACATCTCCCTCGTCCTAGAATGAAAAGCCTCATCCTGAGAGCAGATGCGGCGGAGACGGAGGAATTGCGAGAAGGGGATGGCGTTTTTGCAAGAGACAGGGTGAGAAGAGGAATAGTCCAGATAGCTGTGAGAGTCAGTAGGCTTATAGTAGACATCAGTGGATAAGCTGTCTCCAGAGACAGAGACAGAAAGATCTAGAAAGGGGAGGGAGGTGTCGGAAATAGACCAGGTAAACTTGAGGGCAGGGTGAAAGTTGGAGGCAAAGTTAATAAAGTCAGCGAGTTCTGCATGTGTGCAGGAAGCAGCGCCAATGCAGTCGTCGATGTAGCAAAGGAAAAGTGGGGGACAGATACTAGAATAGGCACGGAACATAGATTGTTCCACAAAGCCAACAAAAAGGCAGGCATAGCTAGGACCCATACGGGTGCCCATAGCTACACCTTTAGTTTGGAGGAAGTGGGAGGAGCCAAAGGAGAAATTATTAAGAGTAAGGACTAATTCCGCTAGACGGAGCAGAGTGGTGGTAGAGGGGAACTGATTAGGTCTGGAATCCAAAAAGAAGCGTAGAGCTTTGAGACCTTCCTGATGGGGGATGGAAGTATATAAGAACTGGACATCCATGGTGAAAATAAAGCGGTGGGGGCCAGAGAACTTAAAATCATCGAAAAGTTTAAGAGCGTGAGAAGTGTCACGAACATAGGTCGGAAGGGATTGAACAAGGGGTGATAAAACTGTGTCGAGGTATGCAGAAATGAGTTTGGTGGGGCAGGAGCAAGCTGAGACAATAGGTTGGCCAGGACAGGCAGGTTTGTGGATCTTGGGTAGGAGGTAGAAACGGGAAGTGCGGGGTGTGGGAACTATAAGGTTGATAGCAGTGGATGGGAGATCCCCTGAGCGGATAAAGTTGGTGATGGTGTGGGAGACAATGGCCTGGTGCGCCTTAGTGGGGTCACGATCGAGGGGTAAATAAGAGGAGGTATCCGCGAGTTGTCGCTGTGCCTCGGCAAGGTAGAGGTCAGTACGCCAGACTACAACAGCACCCCTCTTATCGGCGGGTTAATAATAAGGTTAGGATTAGTGCGGAGGGACATAAAAATAAGTAACAGATGGGGTACGAGGGGGAGGTGGGGCCTTAGCGGAAGTTAGAGAAGTCGATGTTCATGCCATCAGGTTGGAGGCTACCCAGACGGAATATAAGGTGTTGTTCCTCCAACCTGAGTGTGGCTTCATCTTTACAGTAGAGGAGGCCGTGGATAGACATGTCAGAATGATGTTCATGCCATCAGGTTGGAGGCTACCCAGACGGATCTCCCCCTCCCCCTCCAACTTTCAAATTCCTTACTCTCTCTTCCTTCAGTTAGTCCTGATGAAGGGTCTCGGCCTGAAACGTTGACTGCACCTCTTCCTACAGATGCTGCCTGGCCTGCTGCGTTCACCAGCAACTTTGATATGTGTTGCTTGAATTTCCAGCATCTGCAGAATTCCTGTTGTTTGCCCTTAATAATCTCATATGTTTCAATAAGATCCCCTCTCAGCCTTCTAAATTCCAGAATATACAAGCCCAGTTGCTCCAATCTTTTGACATATGTCAGTCCCGCCATCCCGGGAATTAACCTTGTGAACCTATGCTGCACTCCCTCAATAGCAAGAATGTCCTTCCTCAAATTTGGAAACCAAAACTGCACACAGTACTCCAGGTGTGGTCTCACCAGGGCCCTGTACAGCTGCAGAAGGACCTCTTTGCTCCTATACTCAGTTCCCCTTGTTATGAAGGCCAGCATGCCATTAGCTTTCTTCACTGCCTGCTGTAGCTGCATGATTGCTTTCAGTGACTGATTTACAAGAACACCTAGATCTTGTTGTACTTCCCCTTTTCCTAACTTGACTCCAGTTAGATAATCTGCCTTCCTGTTCTTACCACCAAAGTGGATAACCTCACATTTGTCCACATTAAACTGCATCTGTCATGCATCTGCCCACTCACCCAGCCTGTCCAAGTCACCCTGCATTCTCATAACATTCTCCTCACATTTCACACTGCCTCCCAGCTTTGTGTCATCGGCAAATTTGCTAATGTTACTTTTAATTCCCTCATCTAAATCATTAATATATATTGTAAACAGCTTGCGTCCCAGCACTGAACCCTGCGGTACCCCACTGGTCACCGCCTGCCATTCCGAAAGGGACCCGTTAATCGCTACTCTTTGTTTTCTGTCAGCCAGCCAATTTTCAATCCATGTCAGTACTCTGCCCCCAATACCATGTGCCCTAATTTTGCCCACTAATCTCCTACGTGGGACTTGTATCAAAGGCTTTCTGAAAGTCCAGGTACACTACATCCACTGGCTCTCCCTTGTCCATTTTCATAGTTACATCCTCAAAAAATTCCAGAAGATTAGTCAAGCACAGTTTCCCCTTCGTAAATCCATGCAGACTTGGACCAATTCTGTTACTCCTATCCAGAGGTGTCGTAATCCATGTAACCAATAAGGTCCTAGTTTGATTCTAACTTGGACTATTAGCTGAGTCGGGGGGAAAATAGGTAATTGTGATTGGTTTCCAAAATAGATGATAACCATCCAAGGTGAGCATTCTTGCGACTTAAGTTGAGAGGTCTCTCACACTCTTTGCACTGTCAATTTGAGGAAACTTCAGAATTATTATGGATGCCCCCAAGCATGTACTTTAGCTGTAGTCATGACTTTAAAGAAATCATGGTTTACTTCAGTATTAAAGATAGGAGACCCTTCAGTATTTTAATAAAAATTTGAGTATTTGGTAAAATATTCATTTTAAGAACTGCACTTAGTGAAGTTGAATCATACAGATCTGCTGAGCTAACTGATGTCAACTCTTTAATGCAGAATCAATGGGTTTGATTCTTGCACACTCCCTGTTTTTACGGCCATTGTTCTAATTCCATTAATGCGAATAACTGGTGTAAGCAGTATAACAGTTTGCTTGTCATGCTCTTGCCTCAGTTGAATGTAATTGCTTGTGTGAAGAATCTGGTGGTATCAGTTGCCTTTTGGAACTGTTAAATATGAGCACCTTCACGGAAAAGGTATTGGTAAAGGGGCATCAATAATGTGAATAAGCTTTTGAAAAGTACCTATCTGCTCATATTTCTAAAACTTTAGAGACTCCATACAAGACGTGCTTTGATCACACACAACAACTGAGTGAGAAACAAAAGTCAGCTGCCAACAATGAGATTGGCATGCTGGTTGGCTTAATAAGCTACTTGCAAGTTAAGTATTTGTTTTTTCACAATGATGTATGTTATTTCATACAGGAGAGGAGACGAGAACAGGAGCGAATACATCGCGAGAAGGAACAATTGTTCCGTGAGATGCACTATGAACAATCTATGAGGAGGCCTTACGATAGACCATACGAAAGGCCGTATGAAAGGTTTTATGATAGGCCTTATGAAAGACCATATGATAAGCCTTATGATAGGTAAAATGTCATTTTTCTTCCAGAGTTTTGCATGATGGTCTAATCACTATATAATGCCTTTGTCCTCCATTAAATGTTGTGATGTTATACTGTACAAACCAATTATCCTTGATAATGTCAGCTGATTTTATCTGGAATATTAGATTCATTATTCATGACTTGTGTGATGTGAAATTCATTGTTTTGCAGCAGCAGTACAGTGTAAAGACAAAATTGCTATAAATTACAAAAATAAAATAGTTCAAAAAAAAAAGGAATAGTGAAGGTACTAAAATTAGTTCAATGTACTGGGTTAGCTTGAAGAAGGTCTTTGGTTTGGAGTCATACTCTTCAAGATCAAACTTATTTGGATCACAGCAGAATTGTCTGAACTGCCAGCAATAAATGTCTTGACTCCATCTATGAGCTAAGGGACACGGGAAGTAAACCATGCAACCTGAGTGTTGTAAGTGGTGCAATTTCAAAAGGATAAACCTGAAATGTTCTTCCTAAATCTAGTTACAAAACAGAAATTATGCTGGAGTTTGTTTCCTCATTCCAAAAATCAAACTTATTCAACTTTTTTTACAAACCAAAAATAAAGATGTACATTGAGTAAACACAAGATTCTACAGATGCTGGTAATCAGAACAACACACACAAAATGCCAAAGGAGCTCAACAGGTTAGGCAGCATCTATGGAGAGGGATAAACAGATGACATTTTGGGTGGAGACTCCTCATCGGGACTGGAAAGGAAGGGAAGGGACAAGAAGCCTGAATAAGAAGGTGGTGGGAGGGGGTGTTGGAGTACAAGCTGGCAGGTGATGAGTGAAAACATGCGAGGAGGAAGCTGCATGAGGGAGGGATAATGAAGTGGGAAGCTGGGAAAGGATAGGTGGAAAAGGTAAAGGGCTGAAAAGGAAGGAATCTGATAGAGTAGTGGACCATGGAAGAAAGGGAAGGAAGAGGGCCACTAGACGGTGGTGATGGGCAGGTGAGCAGAAGGGAAATGGTAAGAGGGGAGCCAGAACAGGGAATGATAAAAGAAAGGGGGTGCAGTTGGAGAAATTACTGAAAGTTAGAGAAATCGATGTTCATCCCTTGGGCTTGAGGCTACCCAGATGGTGTTTCTCCACCAACCTGAGAGAATCCTCATCATGGCAGGAGAGGAGGTCATGGACTGACATGTCAGAATGGAAGTGGAATGAGTAATTAAAATGCATGGGTACTGGAAAAACTTGCCTTTGGTGATGGGTGGAGTGAGGGTGCTTGAAGAAGTGATCCCCAATCTGTGACAGGTCTCACCAGGACCACAGTAGATGACACTGATAGACTCGTCGCTGAAGTGTCATCTCACCTGGAAGGACTGTTTGGGGCCATGAATGGTTGTGAGTGAGGAGGTGTAGCACTTGTCCCTCTCCACTGATCTCCCTCCTGGCACTTACCCAGTGGTAAGACAAGTGGACAAGGGAGTCATATGGAGAGCACTCCCTGCGGAAAGCAGAGAGCTGGTGATGGGGGAAGGGAAGAGGAACAATGTGCTTAGTGGTAGGATCCATTAAAGATGGCAGAAGTTATGCATGATGACGTGATGGATACAGAGGCTTGTGGGGTGCTAGGTAAGGAGAAGGGGAGCTTTTGCCCTTTATGGTGATGGGACGATCTGCTGCGAGTGGATGTCTGGGAAATGGAGGAGGTGAGTGAGGGCAGCATCAATGGGAGAGGAAGGGAAACCTATTCTTTGAAGAAGTAGGACATCTCATGTATTCTGAAATGGAAATCCTCATCCTGAGGACAGATGCGGTGGAGACGAGCTGAGAAAAGGGAATGACCATCTTTATAAGTGATAGGTTTCACCAACACATCTAGCTTAGCAAAAACCCATCCTATGTTCCAAGGTATCATTGCCTCTGGTGATACGGAGGTGAAGGCAGAAAGAAAAACGTGTTGTGTTAACTAGAGAGAAAGAACATCACAGCAGTATTTAGAAAGCTATCTTAGGAGAGCATCCAGTGAGGCCCTATGGGTAGAACCTGACATTAAAAAGGGGTGATTATCCAAAAGTCAGCAGGAATTTGAGCAAATGTGGGAAATCATGGATAATGGAATAATAGGATTATAATAGTTTATGATTTCAACTTCCCGAATATTGATGTTTCAGCTTCCTTATTATTGACTTGGGCCTCTATAGTGCTGAGGAATTAGATGGGGCAGGATTTGTTAAGAACGTGCAAGGAAGTCTTCTGAAATGAAAAGTGGATGGGCCTCCTCTTAGGAAATGAGACTGGAGAAGTGCTTTATATTTCATTGGGAGAACACTTTAGGGTCAGTGGCCGAAATTCTATTACTAGCAAGACGGTTATGAGATAAGATGGGACTGAGCCTGACTTCAAAGTCCTAAATTGGGACAAGGATAATTTTAATGGTGCCTTAAAGGAACTCTGCCAAGTTGAGTTCCGCTAGATCATGTACATGTAAAAGTGAAGAAAAAGGCTGGTCAGGATTAGGGAACTTTATTTGAAGAAGATTATTAAGAATTTAGTAATAAGAATGGAATTGTGTGTAGCTAGGACTGATCAAATCAGTTGAAATATAAGGCATGCAGTCGTACACTTGAAATTGGAAAGCCAAAAAGGGGCCATTTCATATCTTTGGCAGGCAACAGAGGATCCTAAAATATTCTATAAAGGGCAAAAGAATAATTGGAAGAGAGGAGATTCTCTTGAAGATCAGGACATAGTACATTTCAGGCCCTTCAGTCCACAATATTATGCTGACCTTTTATTCTGCTCTTGAAATCAATCTCACCCTTTCCTCCTACATAGTCCTCTATTTTTCAGTCATCCATGTGCTTTTCTAAGCATTTATTTAAATATCCTTAATGTATCTGCCTCCAGCACGTCCCGTGACAGGGCATTCCACACATTCAGCACCATCTCTAAAATAAAATCTTGCCTCTCACTTTCCAAAAATCACCGTTAAATTGTGCCCCCTAATCCTAGCCATTTCTGTCCTGGAAAAAGTCACTGGAGGATCAATGAATGCTAGTATACCATATGCCTTCTTAACTACCCTGTCGTCTTGCGTGGCAACTTTGAGGGATTTATGGGCATGGACCTTAAGATCCTTTTGTTCCTCCACACTGCCAAGAGTCCTGCCATTAACCCTGTATTCTGCCTTCAAATTCAATCTTCCAAAATGAATTACTTCACACTTTTTCAGGTTGAATTCCATCTGCCACATCTCAGCCCAGTTCTGCATCTTGTTAATGTCCGGTTGCAACCTATGGCAATCTTCTACACTACCCACAACCTTACGGTCCTTCATGTCATCTGCAAACTTGCTAACCCACTTTCTACTTCCTCATCCAAGTCACTTATAAAAGAACAGATCCCAGTGGAAACACATTGGCCAGTGACCTCCAGGCAGAATATGTTTCATCTGCAACCACACTCTCCCTTTGGGCAAGCCAATTCTGAATCCATACGTCTAAGTTTCCCTGGATCCCATGCCTCTCGATTTTCTGAGTGAACCTACCATGGGGAACCTTGTTAGATACTGTACTAAAATGCATATCCACCACATCCACTGCACTACCTTCATCACATTCTCAAAGATTTCAATCAGGTTCATGAAGTGTGACTTGCTTCTCACAAAGTCATGCTGACTATCCCTCATCAGACTACTTCCTCAAATGTTTGGAAGTCCTGTTTCTAAGGATCTTCTTCAATAATTTGCTCACCATTGAGGTAAGACTCACTGGTCTGTAATTCTCAGGGTTATCCCTACTTCTTTTCACCCTCCACCCCCCACCCTCCAATTATATGGAGGGTTAATTATCTGGTACTACTGTGGCCAATGAAAGTGCAAAGATCATCTCCAAAGGCTCAGCAATATCTTCCCTCGCTTTCTATAGTAACTTGGGGTATATTCTGTCTGGTCTATCGTAATTTATTTCAAAATGTTCTTTGTCTATCTTGTAACTCTCTAGAGCCCTTTCTTCAGCCTTGCTTCCAATACCTTAATAAGCTTCCTTCTTCCTTTTGACAAGATGATCTACCTTAAATGAATGCACATTAGCTATCCTCCCTCAGACAAACCTATCCAGAACCTATACAAGTGTATCCTAAACAACATCCACATTTCATTGTGCATTTTCCTGAGTACATCCATTCCCAATTTATGCTCCCAAATCCCTACATTAATGCATCATAATTCCCTTTCCCTGAATTAAATGCTTGCCCATACCACCACCTATCCCTGTCAAGGCTATGGAAAGGTTCGGGAGTTGTGGATATTGTCTCAAATGCTCACCCACCAACAGATCTGACATCTGGCCTGGTTCATTGACTAACACCAGATCCAGTATGGCCTCCTCTTGTCACCCTGTCTACATGTTGAGTCAGGAATCTTTCCTGGACACCTAACAAATTCTGCCTCTTCTAATCCTTTTAATATTAGGCACAAGTCACACATAGCAACAACCTTGTTATTTTTGCACCTTTCCAAAATCTGGCTCCTGATCTGTTCTTCAGTGACTTGCAAGGGGTAGGGGGTGTCTATAGAATACTCCCAATAGAGTGATGAATCTTTTTATTTCTAATTTCACCCACACTCAGTAGAAAATCCCTCCACAGTGTTCTCCCTTTCTGTGGCTATGATGCTACCCCTGATTAGCAATGCCACTCCCCCATCTTTTACCTACCTCCCTGTCCCCTTTTGAGGCATTATCTCTGGAACATCCAGCAGTCATTCTTGCCCTTTTAACAGCCAAGTCTTGGGTAATTGCCACAACATCATAGTTCCATGTGCCAATGAATACTCTTTAATACTCTTACTCCTTGTTCTTCATACTACTTGCATTAAAATGGATATAATTCAACCCATCCCACTGACAGCAATTTTGCTCTATCAACTGTTCATCCTTTCTTACAATCTCTCTATATACTGCATCTACCTGTACACCAACTGCTCATCCTCTGACCTATCACTCCAGTTCCCATCCCCCTGCCAAACTAGTTTAACCCCACTCTCAAGTTCAGGTGTAACCCATCCTACTTGTACAGGTCATGTCTTATCGAGAAGAGATTTCAATGATCCACAAATCAGAAACCTTGCCCTCTGCACCAATTTCTCAGCCACTATACATTCCTCTGCTATATCATCATATTCTTGCCCTCACTGGCACATGACATAAGCAGCAATCCAGAGATTAGTACTCTTGAGGTCCTGCTTTTGAACTTCCTACCTAGCTCCCTGTATATTCTGTTTAGGATTTCATCCTGTTTCCTGCCTATGTTGTGGGTATGAATACATAGCACAACTTCTGGCTGAGTATTCTCCCTATTTAGAATGCTGTGGTCCTGATGTGAGATATCCCTGACTCTGGCACCATACCATCCAGATGTCTCTTTTACATTCACTCAATCTCCTTTCTGCTCCCCTAAGTATTGAATCCCCTACCACCATTGCACTCTTCTCTCCCCTTCCCCTTCCCCTCCCCCTCCCTTCTAAGCCACAGAGCCAGACTCAGTGCCAGAGACCTGGTATCTGCAACGTTCTCCTGTTAGGTCATCCTCCCCATCAGTTGTACAGTGGTACAGCTGTTATTGGGGAAATGGCCACGGGTTACTCCACACTGTCTATTCTCTTTTCCTCTGCTGAAAGACACCCTGCCTTCTGCAACTTTTGGGTGACTATCTCCCTGTAACTCCTATCTGTCACCACCTCAGCCTCCTGTATGAGATGACGGATATCTAGCTTTAACTCCAGTTCCCTAACTTTGTAAGAAGCTGCAACTAGATGGACTTCATGCAAATGTAGTTATTAGGGAGACTAGAGGTCATCCCAAACTCTCATGTCTGACGTGAAGAACACAGCACTGATCACTACACTAGTTGGGCACTAATATATAAGGATGGAAACTTACTAGAAACCTACATTAGCCTCTGCCTGTCCTCACTGAAGCCTCTTGGGTGAAAGCTCGTCCACTTTTGCAGTGTCCCGCTCCAACAATGGCAGCTCTACTTAAACCTAAAATTTTTATTGGCCGTAACAAGTGTATAATTACACAATAATTTCAAGCCCACCAAATGGCCTGACAGCTCTGCTAACTTTATCAAAACTCATCTTCAAAATCCACAGGCCTACGGCTCTGCCGATCTCAGGGGGGTCAAATGACCTGACTAGCCCCACTGGCTTTTTCAAGGCAACGAAAATTAAGTGTGGTCCAACCAGAGTTTTATAGAATTGCAGCTTTTGAATTCATTCTCCCAAAAGTGAAGGCCAACAGACTATACACCTCCTTAACTACCCCATCAACTTCTGTGGCAACTTTGAGGGATCTACAGCCATGGCTCCCAAGATCCTTCTAACACTGCTAAGAATTCTGCATTAACCCTGTATTCTGCCTTCAAATTCGACCATCTAAAGTGATTCACTTCACAGAGTTGAACTGCATCTGACACTTCTCAGCCCAGCTCTGAATCATGTCAATGTCCCGTTATAACCTACAACAGCCTACATTATTCACAGCTCCACTGACTTTCGTGTCATCTGCAAACTTACAACTCATCCTTTCACTTCCTCTTGCAATTCAATTATAAAAATCACAAAGAACACGGATCCCTAAATAGATCCCTGCTGAATACAGCTAGTCACTAGCCTACAGGTCACATACACTCCACCTATAATCACCCTGTTTTCTTTGTGCAAGCCAATTCTATATCCACACAGCCAAGTTTCCCAAGGTCCCATGCCTCTTGGCTTTCTGAATAAGCCTACCAAGGAGAACCTTATCAAACATCTTAATAAAATCCATATATACTACCTTCATCATTAAGCTTTGTCAAATCCTCAAAGAATTCAATCAGGCTTGTGAGGTCATGCCGGCTATCCCTATCAGACTATGCTCCTTCAAATTCTTGAAGAACCTTCTCAAATAATTTTCCCACTACTGAAGTAAGACTTACAGGTCTGTCATTCTCAGTGTTATCTTTATTCCTCAACTGTGGTGATTCATACGTGAAACCATAGGAAATTGCTGAAGTCTTAAATGAATACTTTGAGTTTGAATTTACTTCTGAGAAAGATCTGCAACCTTGTGAGTTTAGAGGAAGGAACTGTTATGTTCTGGAGCAGATCATCATAACAAGGAAGGGGGTATTGGAGGTCTTGAAATAGGTGAAGGTGAATAAATCTCTGGGATTTGACCAGGTGTATCATAGGTCATTACTGGAAGCTGTGGCCATGGCAGAGCATTTTGTATTTTCATCAGCCATAAATGAGGTAATGAAACTGAGGATAGCTAATGTGCATTCATTTAATAAACAGCATGGGGACAAGTCAAGAAACTACAGGCCAGTGATCCTTGCATCAATGATGGGAAAGTTATTGGAAAGGATTTTGTGAGATTAGATCTATTTATTAACATGTACTGTATGTCAGAATATACAGTGAAATGCATTGACTGCATTAGCAGCCCACAAGTGTCACCTACACATTCTGGTGCTAACATATCATGCCCACAATGTTCAGCAGAACAACATGCTGCCAATAAGCAGAAGCAACAGCAAATCAAAATAATAACAAAGCAAAACAAGCTAGTCCCTACTGCCTACACACAAAGCCAGGCCTGCAGCCCCAGGACAGGCCTCTTCCAGGTCTCTGACTTCCAGTCCTTGGCCTAGGCCCCGGACTTGCAAACTAGTAAATATCATGCCTCCAACTTGCTAAGCTAGGGGATTCCCTGGATTGGCCAACCCATGGCTTCCACCTTCGGATTTTTACTTCTGGTCTCTACAGTCTCGGGACCTCAACCTCCAGGGTTTGACCTCCAGAATCTCTGATCTGTGGGTTTTGACCCCGGTTCTCGCCGATCACATCTCTTGATTTCAGGACCTGCCGACCTCAGGACTTTGACCTTTGGATTCGCTGATCATGGGCTTCCGACCAAAGGATTTGCCAGCCTCTGGGTTTCATTGCTGTGTCCACAGAGTGGGCTCCATTACTGTGGATTAAGCAGTCACTTGCTTGTGGTGAGTAAGCGCGAGGTAGGATCAACCTACATTTGTGAAGACGTAGACAGACTAGGGATAGTCAACGGGACTTTGTGCATGGGAAATCATGTCTCAGGAATTTGATTGAATTCTTCGAAGAGGTGACCAAGAGGATTGTTGATAGTTGTATAAATGTACTTTAGCAGGGTCTTTGACGAGATCCCTCGTGGTAGATTGATCACCTGGAAGCCTGCCGCAGGGATTGGAGCTGGGTTCTCTTGTCATATATATTAGTGATTTGGATGAGAATGTAAGTGGCCCGATTGGTACAGAAAATACCAAATTTCATGGTGTAATGTTACAAGATCAGCCAGCTGGGAAAGATGGGCTGAAAAATGACAGATGAAATTTGATGTGGACAAGTGTGAGGTGCTGCATTGTGGAAGGACAAAGAATGGTAAGGCTCTGAGGTGTGTATTAGAGCAAAGGGTCCTGGAAGTACAGATCCATAATTCCTTGAAAGTGGTATCACAGGTAGATAAGGGTTGTAAAGAGAACTTTTAATACGTTGGCCTTGAGTCAGGGCATTGAGTACAGGAGCTGAGATGTTATTTTGAAGTTGTGTAAGATGTTGGTGAAGCTGAATTTGGAGCATTGTGTGCAGTTCTAGTCACCTATCTACAGGAAAGATATCAATGCTTGAAAGAGTGCAGAAAAAATTTAAGACCATAAGACATAGGAGCAGAATTAGGCCATTCGACCCATCAATTCTACATTATTTGATCATGGCAGATCCATATCCCGCTTAACTCATTCTCCTACCTTCTCCCTGTAACCTTTCATGCCCTGACCTATCAAAGATCTATCAACTTCTGCCTTAAATACCCCCAATGACCTCGCCTCCACTGCCACCTGTGGTAAGGGATTCCACAGAATCACCACCCTCTGGCTAAATAAATCCCTCCTCATCTCCATTCTAAATGGACATTCCTCTGTTCTGAGGTTGTGCCCTCTGGTCCTAAACTCTCCCACGATAGGAAACATCCTCTCCACATCCACTCTATCTAGGCCTGTCAACATTCAATAGGTTATGGGATCCCTCCTCATTCTTTTAAATTCCAGTGAGTAAAGGCCTAGAGATATCAAACTCTCCTCATATGATAAGGCTATCATTCCCGGAGCCATTTTTGTGAACTCTCTTCAATGTCAGCACATCCATTCTTTGATAAAGGGCCCAAAACTTCTCATGATACTCCATGTGAGATCTCACCAGTGCCTTATAAAGGCTCAGTATTACATCCTTATTTTTATATTCTAGTCCTCTCAAAATGAATGCTAACATTGCATTTGCCTTCCTTACTAGCAACTCAACTGGCAGGTTTGCCTTTAGGGAGTCCAGCACGAGGACTGCCAAGTCCTTTTGCACCTGGAATTTTTGAATTTTCTCCCCTTTTCAAAAATAGTCTGTGCTTTTATTCCTTCCACCAAAGTGCATGACCATACACTTCCCGACATGGTTTTCCAATTGTCACTTCTTTGCCCATTCTCCTAATCTGCCTAAATCCTCTGCAGCCTCCCTGCTTCCTCAACACTGTCTGCCCTTCCACTCACCTTTGTATTATCCACGAACGTGGCCACAAAGCCATTAATTCCGTCATCCAAATCATTGACACAATGTAAAAAGTAGTCTCAACACCGACCCCTGCGGAACACCTCTGGTCACAGGCAGCCAATCAGAAAAGGCTCCCTTTATTTCCACTCTTTGCCTGCTGACAGTCAGCCAGTTTTCTAACCATGCTAGTGGCTTTCTTGTGATACCATGGGCTCTTACCTTGCAAAACAGCCTCATACTTTGTCAAAGGCCTTCTGAAAATCTAAGTGGACAACATCCACCAATCCCCTTCTGTCTATCCTGCTTGTTATTTCCTCAAAGAATTCCAACAGATTTGTCAGGCACGATTTTCCCTCAAAATATCCACGCCGACTATGGCCTACTTTATCATGTGCCTCCAGGTACCTTGAAACCTCATCTTTAACAATTGACTCCAACATCTTCCCAGCCACTGAGGTCAAGCTAAGTGGCCTATAATTTCCTTTCTTCTGCCTCCCTCCCTTCTTTAAGAGCAGAGTGACATCTGCAGTTTTCCAGAACTCTGGAACCATGCCACAATCTAGTGATTCTTGAAAGACCATTACTATTGGCTCCATAATCTCTTCAGCTACCTCTTTCAGAACCCTCGACTGTCATCCATCTGGTCCAGGTGACTTATCTACCTTTCAGCTTCCCAGGCACCCTCTTCCTTGTAATAGCAACTGCCCTCACTTCTGCCCCCTGACTCTCGATCTTTTCCACATGAAGAATGATACAAAATACTTATTATTCAGTTCGTCAGCCATTTCCATGTTCCCCATTACTACCTCTATAGCAGTCTGACATTGACTTTTGCCTCTCTTATACTCTTTATATATCTGAAAATCCTATTGGTATCCTCTTTGATATTATTGGCTAGCTTACCTTCATATTTCATCTTTTCCTCCATGGCATTTTTAGTTGCCACCTGTTGGATTTTAAAAGCTTCCGAAGCCTTTAACTTATCATTAGATTTTGCTCTATTTTATGCCGTCTCCTTTGCTTTTATGCTGTCTTTGACTTCCCTTGTCAGCCACAGTTGCATCATCCTGCCTTTATACTACAACTACTTCTTTGAGATGTCTCTATCCTGCACCTTCTGAATTGCTCCCAAAAACTTCAGCCATTGCTACTCTGCTGTCATCCCTGCTAGTGTCACCTTTTAATCAATTTTGGCCAGCTCTTCCTTCATGCTTTTGTAATTCCCTTTAACTTCACTGTAGTATTGATACATTTGACTTTAGCTTCCCTCTCTCAAATTACAGGATGAATTCTATCATATTATGATTACTGCCTCCTACCTTAATAACCCTAATCAAATCTGATTTATTACACAACTCTCAATACAGAATAGCTGATCCCCTAGTGGGCTCAACCACAAGATGTTCTAAAAAGCCATCTCATAGGCATCCTACAATTCTCTCTTTCAGAATCCAAAATCTGCACCAACCTGATATTCCTAATCTACTTGCATATTGAAATCCACTATGACAATCATAACATTGCCCTTTTGACATGCATTTTCTATTTCGCTTTGTAAGTTGTAGCCCACTGTTCAGAGGCCTTTCTATTACTCCCATCAGGGTCTTTTTACCATTGCAGTTTCTTAACCCAATGATTTACAGCCAATCCTATGTCACCTTTTTCTAAGGATTTGATTGCATTTTTTGCCAACAGAGCCGCGTCAACCCCCTGCCTACCTACCTGTCCTTTAAATACAATGTGTATCCTTGGATGTTAAGCTCCCAACTATAATCTTCTTTCAGCCAGGACTCAGTGATGCTCACAACATCATGCCTGCCAATCTGCATAATAATACTGCAAGCATTCAGATACAACATCTTCAGTCCTGTATTTGTCACCCTTTTCGATTTTGTCCCCCGTTACTGCAACTTATCCCATTGACTGCAATTTTGCCCTAACATCTGTCTTTCCTTCCTGACAGTCTCACTACACCCTGCCTCTGCTTATATACCAACTGCCTCATCCTTAGCCCTATTACTCAGTTACCCATCTTCCTGCCAAATTAGTTACAATCCTCTCCAACAGCTCTAGCAAACCTGTCTGCTAGGGTATTGGTTCCTGTCGGGTTCAAATGTAATCTGTCCCTTTAGTACAGGTTATACCTTTCCCAGGAGACATCGCAATGATCCAGAAATCTGAAACCCTGCCCTTGCACTAATTCCCCAGCCACGCATTCATCTGCCAAATCATCCTAATCTTATCCTCACTGGTGCATAGCACAGGCAGCAATCCAAAGATTACTACACTGGAGGTTGTGTTTTTCAGCTTTCTATTTAGCTCCCTAAGTTCTCTCTTCAGGACTTCCTCCAATTTCTGACCTATATCGTTGGTGCCAATATGTACCAAGACTTCTGGCTACTCACCAGGCAAGAATGTTGCTCAGGCTTGAGGCTCTGAGTTATAGGAAATGGGGAATAGTTTAGGATCTTATTCCCTGGAGTCCAGTAAATTAGGGGGGTAGATCTTAGAGTGGTATACAAAATTGTGAGGGGTATAGATCAGGTGAATGTATGCAGGCTTTATCCCCTGAGGTTGGGTGAAATGTGAACTAGAGGTCATAAGTTAAGGGTGAAAGGTGAAATATTTAAGGGGAAACTTCTCACTCAGAGGGTGGTGTGAGTGTGAAATGAGCTGCTAGCTGTAGTAGTAGATTCCAGTTCCATTATAACATTTAAGAGAAGTTTGGAAAAGTATGAGGATAAGAGGAGTATGGATGGGATGGGATTAGATTAGATAAAAGGTCAGGTTGGCATGGACTGGATGGCCAAAGGGCTGCTTCTGTGCTGTAGTGTCACTCCGTAATTCCATGGCAATAACTAGGGAAGTTGGCAAAAGTTATGGCAGATGGAATTTAAGTGTGAAGTGTTGCAATTCAGGAAGTTAAACCTGAGTAGGACATGTACTGTGAATGATAGTCCCCTGGGAAGTATTATTGAGTAGAGAGACCTTGGGGGTACAGTTGGCTGGTTCATGTTTACCTGTTTACCTGTTGGCCTGTTCCATTGGCTGAGGCATGGAATACAAGAACTGGTACAATTGTATAAAACACCAGTTCGGCTGCACTTGGTGTGTTATGTGCAGTTCTGGTCACCACACTACAGGAAGTATGTGATTAAGCTAAAGAGCATATAGAAAAATTCACAGAAACAATGCCTGGATTAAGGTCTTGAGTTATTAGGAGAGATAGGACAGGCTTGGTCTGTTGTTCCTGGAACAAAGGGATCTGAGAATTTACATAATAAAAGTATGTAAAAATTATCAAAGACATCGACTGGGTGGATGGTCAGTATCTGTTTCCTATGAGAGGTTTTCGGTTTATGGTGAGAGGAGGAGGTTTAAAGGGAATCTGAGGGGTAAATTTTCATAATAGAATAGTTCATATCTGAAAGGAGATGTCAGAGGATGTGGAAGAGGCAAGTAAAGGAACATTATTTAAGAAGCATCTTGAAAAGTATTTGAGTGAGCAAGGCATAAAAGGGGCATGGATTTCTTGTATCAAGTGGGATTAGTTTAGATGGACGCACACATTAGGGGTGAAGAGCCCAGAAGTGCTGCACAACTCAATTATCTGAGTCTATCAAATGCTTTCTGGGAATCCTATTACATCCTCTTGTTTTCATTTCCATTCTGTTATTAATAAATTTAACTTCCCTTTTATAGTTGACTTTGGTTGAATGCCTGAATATTTTTAAATCCTTTTAATAACTTCCAACAGTTTCCCTATAGCAGATGTTAAGCTAATGTCCTGTAATTTCCTGCTTTCTGCCTTTCTTGTATAATGAGTATTTGCTGTTTTCCAATATAATGGAACTATTCCCTAAGAAGCTTTAGAAAATGAAAACAGTTTTAATATCCTAAAGTTAAGTGCACATGGACCTGGAGACTTGTCAGCCAGCCAACAGTTGCTTTATACTTAACATCTGGAGAAACAGCATGCATCCTATCACCCCGTCACAGAATCTTGTTTATTTCACTGAGCTGCTGCATTTTTCTGAACTCCAGTATGACCTAATCTTATTTAGTTGTTCATCATTGGGCAGCATCTCATCCTAGGAAATGGTCAGAGTATCAAGCTGCTGTGATTCTAAGTCCAATGTATCCTTTAGCAATGCCCCAAACAAGGTTTTCCCTAACCTTAATACAGACTCAGCAAGGCTTTCTAGTTTTACTCCAGCAACCTTGGTATTAAGGTACACACACTTTCTTAATTACTTGCACCTCTATAAAATACAGAGCATTAAAGCACAGTACAGACCCTTTGGCACACAATGTTGTGCCAACCTTTTAATCTACACTTTCCTCTTAAATAGCCATCAATTTTTCTATCATCCATATGCCTATCTAAAAGTTTATTAAATGTTTATAATGTATCTTTATCACCACCTCAGGCAGGATGTTCTATGCACCCACCAGTGGGGGGGGAGGGGTGAACTTACTTCTGACATCTCTCCTCCTCATACCATCCTTCAATCTCTCAAAATTATGCCCCCCCCCCCCCAACCATTCTAGACATTTCTCCCACTGGAAAAAGTCTCTGGTTGACAACTATGCCTCATCATCTTGCACACCTCTATCAAGTCACCTCTCATCTTCCTTTGCTCCAGGGAAAAGCCCTAGGTTCCCCAACCTATCCTCATAAAATATTTTCTCTAATCAAGGCAGCTTTCTGGTAAATCTTCTCTGAATCCTCTCAATAGCTTCCACATCCTTTTTATAAAGGAGGCAGACACAATATTCGAAGTGTGGTGTAACCAGGGTTTTATAGAGTTGCAACATTACCTCACGAATGCAGTCCCCTGACTAATGAAGGCCAACACATTATAAGATTTCTTAACAACTCTATCAACTTGCACATTAACTTTGAGGGATCTATAGAAGTGGACCCCAAATCCCTCTGTTGCTACACACTGCTAAGAATCCTGCCATTAACCCTGTATTCACTGTTCAAATTCGTCCTTTAAAGTGCATCATTTCACACTTCATACTTCTGTGGGTTGAACTCCATCTGCCACTTCTCAGCCCAGCTCTACATGTCAATATCCCACTGTAGCTTACAGTTTCCTTCCATACTATCCACACTACCACCAACCTTCATGTCATCTGCAAACTTACAAACACGCCCTTCCATTTCCTCATCCAAGTCATTTGTAAAAATTGCAAAGAATAGGGATCCCAAAAAAGATGGCTATGGAACACATTGCTCAGCGACCTCCAGGCAGAATATGGTCCATCTGCAACTACCTTCTGCCTTCTGTGGGCAAACCAATTCTGAATCCACACAACCAAGTTTTCTTAGATCTCATGCTTCCTGACTTTCTGAATGAGCCTACCATGGGGAACCTTAACAAACGCCTTACTAAATTCCATGTACAACACATCTACTGCTCTACCTTCATCAATGTGCTTTGTCATATCGTCAAGTAAATCAATCTGGCTCGTGAGGCATGATTTGCCTCTCACAAAGCCATGCTGACTATCCCCAATCAAACTCTGCTTCTTCAAATGCTCAGAAATCTTGTATCTAAGTCTCTTCTTCAACAATTTGTTCACCACAGGCAAAGGAAGACAATAATTCTCTATAATTCTATAATTCTCTACTCCCTACTCCCTTTTTTGAACAAAGGAATAACATTTGCTACTTTCCAGTCATCTGGTACTACTCTTGTGGCCCCTGAGAATGCAAAGATCACCTTCAAAGGCTCATCAGTCTTTTCCCTTGGTTTCCGTAGTAACCTGGGGTATATCTCATCTGACCCCAGAGACATCAAAGGAAATGGTGAGAAGGCAAGTGAATGGGATCCGGGATCAGCCATGATGGAATAGCAGAGCAGACTCAATGGCCTAATTCTGCTCTTATGTCTTAAGGTCTTATGGAGTTATCTATCCTAATGTTTTTCAAAGGTTCCAGCACATCCTGTTTCTTAACCTCAACTCGCATATCAGCCTATTTTACGCTGTCCTCACAATTTTCCATGTCCCTCTTATTGGTGAATTTATTCACACTTGTGTCTACTTGCCATTGCACTAATACTCTTTGTACATCAACTTGTTTTTACCCTTTTAAAGTTCTATTTTTCCTTCAAAAGTAAGTTGAGTAATGGTCACTATTTCTGACTTCAATTCTGCAATCAGTTCACAAAAAAGGGTATATTGGGTAGGATGATCATTTTTTCCATGGATGGGGCATTGGATTAAAGTGAGAACAATTGTTCTTTATAATATTAGTGTATTGTGCCACAATAAATTTACTCTGGCTCATAATGCCCTCCGGCTGGGTGTCCTTGGTGCTGCCCTAGTAGCAAAAAGTTTCAATTCCCCAGCATTACCTTTTTTACGTACATGCCCATATTTCACCATGTTTTTTCTTGGTTACCAGGTTCAGGGAATAGCTTCTTGCCCTCTGCCGTCAGATTTCTGAATGGATATTGAACCCATAAACACAACCTCACTACTACTTTTTTCTCTTTTTGTATGACTTATTTAACATAACTATATATATAGCAATTTACAGTTATTATTATCTATGTACTGCTGCCACATAACAACACATTTCATGACATATGGTTCTGATTCGGATTTGTCTCTGCCAACTGAAAATATTGCTGCTTAATCTTCATTCTCAGAATGAGCAAATTTGAGCAAAAGACCTAGTGAAGAAATAGGGGCACTGTATTTGATGATTAACTGTCTTGCTTTTCTGATATACATTAAACCTCTGCCCTCTAATTTTTAATGCTTACTGAAGAATTTTTGTTTTCAGCTTCAGTGAAGGTTGGAACAGTGATCTTAGTCAGAAAATGGACAGATTTCCTGATCATTCCTGGCAGGAAGGCATGGATAATGGAATGATGTCAAGGAATCATTGGCAAGGTGAAACTCTACAATAGTCTTGTGTTTCTGAACAATGTGAAGAAAGAAATTGTTTCTGGCCATTTCAACACTGGAGAATCATTGCTCATACTTAGCAGTAGTTACTGACTTAGATACTATCTGTACGGAGTTTATCAGTAGTCATTATCTTCCAGTGTAGATTGTGTGAAATTTGCACATCTTCCTGTGACCTTGTGGGTTTCTCCTGGTACTCTGATTTCCTTCCACACACTAAAGACCTGCTAGTAACTTAATTGGGTACAGGCTAACATAGTGGCTTGGCATTTACTGTAGGTCTGTCACTCCACAACTCTAAGGTTGATCTTATCTACGTGGCATTTTCACACTATCTCTGAGGGTTTCTTCTGGTGCTTCTGGTTACTGTTGAACATAACATAAATGTGAAAAGAAAGGAGAGTTACTGGTGATATGAAAAACAATAAATTGCAAGATTATAGTGAAATGGGAGGAGAAATGAGACTGATGGTTTGACCTTTTGGAAACCAGCAAGAATGTAGTGGGCTGAATGACCTCTTCCTGTATTGTAACTAAGTCATCAACAGCTAAAAACATCTGTGACCTTGGTCCTAAAACCTGGAGAAAACCTGTTACATTTTTGCATTAACTGGAAATGAACTGTTCTCCATCTCCAATAAATTGGAAATGAGTGTATAAATTTAAGGGCATTGCAGAATTATAAAGGGTGAGGGCAAAATATGTCAGTCAGAGAGAAATGGATTGCCCTATCAGAAGCGTTGCTGAAAATAGCATTTCAAAGTGGTGAATAAATATGAAAAATAAAAAAGAAACATGAACGGGGGAAAAGGTGGAATAATAGACCAAGTTTAGAGCTCAAGGAGCTGAACCAGTTGTGTTTACAACATTTGAAGGATAAATGTGCTGTATTGTATAAAGGATTAGGGAGATGTCCTGCCTGTGCCTGCTAGTATTAAATATAACATCAAAGTTGTATTGCAGTTTTCCAATCTGATATTCCACTGAGCTGATATTTTATAGTTCATTTTCTCAAGAAGATGACACTACTGACTTATCTGTTTATTGGTATAATTTTCAAGAGTTTGCTGATATGACAATGCAAGAGAAAAGTACTTCCAATTTTGAAATCTGAATTATGAATAAAAACAATGCAAATGCACAGCAGGTATTTGTGGAATGTGAAGTTTAAGTCAGTAACTTAAGATTGGTGAAAACTGGAGTATAACATCTGTTACATCTTATTAAAGTACTTGTCAGAAAGCAAAACAAACAATAGGAGAGAACAGAAAGGAAAGCTTGTGATGGAATGCAGGAGAAATTAAATGACAAAAGGAAAGATCATGAAAAGTAAAGAAGCTACAATAGATGGATTGCTGTTGATAGCGTGGAAAAAATGAGGAAAATGTGATCTGAAATTGCTAAACTAATAATGTTCCTGAGTTATCCAGTGTCAGTGAGCAGTCAGCCCCCCCACCCCCGGAGACTTTTTTAAAATTGATTTTTTAATGCATTTCTACGAGAAACTGGAGAAAGCGAACCCAACAACAAAATGGAGATTTATACAGTGCAAAACAAACAAATCCAATATGTAATTCATAACAATTAAGAAAAAAAAAGCAGCCAAAAGAGAATTATGTAAAATAGGTATCCACTCCAACCTCCCACTGAAAAAAAAACCCAGGCCAACCATTGTGCATATATAAAAAAAATCAATCGGAGCATTCAACCCCAGAGAACTGTAAATATACATAGAAAAAAAGAAAGTATAATGCCAACTACCAAAAGTATAATGTAATTGACAACAAAAAACCATATAACTTACAAAACAAAAAGCTGGAAGTAAGGGATTGTAGCATACAAAAAAAGGATAAGCTTACCCTAAAGAAGAATTGTGAAAATATTCAAGAAAAGGTCCCCAAACCTTATGAAATATTACGTCCGAATTGAGAAATGAATAATTAATCTTTTCGAGGTCTAAACAGGCCATAATATCACTAAGCCATTGAGCGTGAGTGGGTGGGGCAGCATCTTTCCACCTAAGGAGAACCAACCGTCTAGCCAAAAGAGAGACAAAAGGTAATGTTCAACATTTAAAGCAACACACATCAAAGTTGCTGGTGAACGCAGCAGGCCAGGCAGCATCTCTAGGAAGAGGAACAGTCGACGTTTCGGGCCGAGACCCTTCGTCAGGACTAACTGAAGGAAGAGTGAGTAAGGGATTTGAAAGTGGGAGGGGGAGGGGGAGATCCAAAATGATACGAGAAGACAGGAGGGGCAGGGATGGAGTCAAGAGCTGGACAGGTGATTGGCAAAAGGGATATGAGAGGATCATGGGACGGGAGGCCTAGGGAGAAAGAAAGGGGGAGGGAAAGCCCAGAAGATGGGCAAGGAGTATAGTGAGAGGGACAGAGGGAGAAAAAGGAGAGAGAGAGAAAAAGAATACCTGAAACGTCAACTGTACCTCTTCCTAGAGATGCTGCCTAGCCTGCTGCGTTCACCAGCAACTTTGATGTGTGTTGCTTGAAATTTTCCAGCGTCTGCAGATTTCCTCCTGGATGTTCAGCATTTAGTCGGACTCAAGTGCAAATTTACGTCACCCAAGGTGCCAAAAAGAGCAACCAGAGGGTTAGGTTCTAAATGGCAGTTAAGAATATGAGATAGGGTTGAAAAAACCTCTCTCCAAAATTTCTCTAGACTAGGACAGGTCCAATACATATGAATAAGGGAAGCCTCGGCCCCTTTACACTTATCACAGACAGGACTAATGCCAGGATAAAGCCGTGATAATTTAGTTTTAGACATGTGAACCCCTGTGTACAGCCTTAAACTGCAAAAGGCAGTGGCGAGCACACAGAGAGGTTGAGTTGACGGACTTAAGAATTAAATCCCAAACCCGCATCAGATAAGGAGATATTTAGATCTTGTTCCCAGGCAGTTCTAATTTTATCAAAAGGGGCATGCCTCAGAATCACTAACATCCCGAATAGCAGAAATTAAACCTTTACCCAATGAATTGATACAGAGAAACAAATCCAGAACATTTTTCTCATGCATCTCAGGAAAATTTGATATCAAAGGGTTGATGAAATGTCTAATTTGAAGATATCTAAAGAAGTGAGTATTAGGTAGATTAAACTTTACAGACAATTGTTGAGAAGTTGCAAAACAGTTATCAATGAAAAGATCTTCAAAGCGCTTAATACCCTTTTTATGCCAGTTGTAAAATGTTGAATCCCACATAGAAGGTAGGAAAAGATGATGATGTAAAATAGGGCTAGAGAGAGAAAAACCGTGAAGACCATTAAATTTTCTGAACTGAGCCCATATTCTTAAAGAATGTCTGATAGGAGGATTAACAATAAGTCTAGGCAAATGACAAGGAAGTGCGGAACCATGAAGTGCAGAAATTGGAAGATCCTTAGTAGAGTTCAACTCCACAGCCACCCATTTTGGAGAGTAAGACTTATTATGGAAGAAAGACCAAAAAATAAGACAACGAATATTGGCTGCCCTATAATATAAACGTAAATTGGCAAGGCCATACCACCTTCCTTTTTAGATTTTTGAAGATGAGCTTTATTAGGTCTAGGACACTTACCCTCCCATAGATAAGATGAAATAATAGAATCTAACCCATCAAAAAAAGCTTTAGAAATAAAAATTGGTAAAGACTGAAGTAGATACAAAAATTTAGGAAGGATATACATTTTAATAACATTAATACGACCTACAAGAGACATAGACAAGGGTGACCACTGTGTCAAACTCTGTTTTGTAGAGTTTAGAAGATTGGTAAAATTTCCTCGAAAAAGATTCTTAAAGTTCCTTGTTACTGTAACACCAAGATAAGTGAATTGATTGTTAACTACTTTAAAAGGGAAGTCATGGAATACTAAAGCTTGTGCTTCTCTATTGATTGGAAAGAGTTCACTCTTGTGTAAATTAAGTTTATAACCAGAAAATCGGCTAAATTTATTAAGAAGTGAAAACATTGAGGGTAAGGAGGTAGTCAGGTTTGATATAAAAAGTAAAAGATCGTCAGCATAAAACACCTCCCCTCCAAATCCCCGTCACTTCAGCACAGCTGCGAAACGCAATGGCAAGTGGCTCTATAGCCAAATCGAAGAGTATGGGACTTAAAGGACAACCTCAACGAGTGCCACGTTTAAGGCTGAAAGACTGGGATTGCTGAGAGCTGGTCAAAACAGAAGCAGTGGGACATGAATATAGCAGTTTAATCCATGTAGTAAAACTTTGTCCAAAATCAAATTTTTCTAAAACCGCAAAAAGGTAATTCCATTTGACGCGATCGAATGCTTTCTCCGCATCAAGAGAAATGACACATTCAGGAATCCCATTTGAGGGTGAATATAAAATATTAAATAAGTGCCGTATATTAAAAAAAGGAAAGAGGATTTTTGATAAAATTGGTGTGATCTTCAGAAATAATAGAGGGTATAATGTTTTCTAATCTACGAGCCAAAACTTTAGCCAAAATTTTAACATCAACATTTAATAAAGAAATCGGCCTATACGAAGAACACTCTGTCGGATCTTTACCTTTTTTGGCTAAAAGAATGATACATGCCTCATTAAATGATGCAGGTAATTTACCATGCTTAAACGAATCGGATAGAACTGAAAATAATTGAGACGAAAGCGGTGAAGAAAATGATTTATAAAATTCTGCTGAAAAGCCATCAGGTCTGGGAGATTTACTACTACTACTACTACGTCGACTCAGGCCTAGGGGGCCGGGGTCGGGCACGATGACGGACTCTCCACTTCTCCCTCTCCCTCATCAGTGTGTTCAGTTCATCTACATTAGCTGCGCCGCTGTCTTCTAGGAGCGTGTTGACCATAGTCTTGGGAGGGCACCCAGGGTTCATCCTCCCGTGCTTGGGCTCCCATAAGATGACTAGGCTGGCAGGTAGCTCGGGGTGGCGAAGACAGTGCCCCGCTAGTTGCAGTCTTCTTGCCTTGATTTTAGTGGTGAGCATTGGTAGGTTGTTATAGAGCTCGACATTCGTCATGTGCTGTCGTCAACTCACGTCAAGAGCCATACGGAGCATTCGTGTATAGCAACCATCTAGAGACTTCTGCATCATGTTGGTGAGTGTCCACGTCTCGCACCCGTATGTGAGAATGGACTCTATGACTGCTATGAAAATCCTGTTTTTAAGCCCTCTGGTCAGGTTCGACTTCCAGATTTCCTTCATGTCGTTCATAGCCCTCCACGCCAGCACCTTCCATATCTTTATGTCGTTCTCCGAACTCATCATTCTTGACCCAAGGTACTTGTAGTCAAAGGCTTTCTTAATGGTATCATTCTCTACGGTCTTGAGAATACCTTCGTCGCAGTTAAACACCATGTACTCTGTCTTTTTAGCGTTTAGGTGAAGTCCAACTTTATTGCACTCAATTTCCACTTTTTGTCAGTAGCTGCTGTGCTTCCTTCATCTGGTCAGAGAGCAGGACTATGTCATCTGCAATACAGGAGATTTACCCGACTGTAATACAGAGATGGCAGACGATATTTGCTCTAATGATAATAGTTCTTTGAGTTTTGTTTTAAAGTCAGAAGAAAACGAAGGAATATTTAAACTATTTAAAAAATACTCAACCGAGATATTCTCATTTAAAGATTCAGAAATATAAAGTCGAGAATAATAGTTCTTAAATGTGTCATTGATAGCAAAATGATTCGAAGTAATGTTCCCATTTCCCATTCGAACTTTTGTGATTTGTTGTTTAGCTTTAGAGCGTCTTAGTTGGTTAACTAAAAACTTACTGGACTTATCCCCATGAATATAAAATCGGCTCTTTCAAGAAGGTGGCGTTCAACTGGCCGAGTGGAGATGAGGTCAAACTTAGTTTGAAGTTCTACTCTCTTCTTATACAATTCAGGATTTTTGGTCTGGGCATATAATTGGTCTGTTGCTTTAATTTGACCAATCAAGTCTAAACGTTCTAAATAGGTCTTTCTTTTCAGATTCACAGTATATGAAATTATTTGACCACTCAAATATGCTTTCATGGCGTCCCAGACGACCTGGGATGAGATTTCAGATGACATGTTACTACTTAAAAAAAAGTTATCTGGTCCTTCATAAATTTTACAAACTCATTATCTGACAACAAGGTCAGATTAAAATGCCAATGTTTGTTCATTTGAGGAAGACCAGGGAAATTTATGGACAGGGTAACTGGGGAATGATCCGAAATCACTATACTCTGATAGTCGCAAGAGCGAACAGATGGAATCAGCTGATTATCCATTAAGAAATAATCAATTCCAGTAAAAGTATGATGGACATGTGAAAAAAAGGAATAATCCCTCTCAGTAGGATAGAAAAAGCGCCACACATCAGAAATACCAGAATTAGAAAGGAAAGAATGGATAGACAACACAGATTTACTAGGTAGTCTAGGAACAGAGGAGGATCGATCCAATACTGGATCTAACCAACAATTAAAATCACCACCCAATATGAGGGAATATAAACTCAAGTCAGGCAGTAAAGAAAAAAAACGGTCAAAAAAATCCACATCATCTGAATTGGGAGTATAGCCAAGACTACCCTATTATTATACAATTCCCCAGAGACAATAATAAAATGATCATTTGTATCTGAAATTTTGTTATGAAGCTCAAAGGGAACATTCTGGTTAAGAAAAATTGAAACCCCCATGGCTTTACCCGGAAAGGCAGAATGAAAGTGCTGTCCAACCTACCTAGACATAAGGTGAGAGTTATCAAAACTACGAATATGTGTTTCTTGCAAAAAAGCAATATCAGCTTGAAGCTGCTTGAGATGTGAAAACACCTTCCTTCTATTAACAGGATGGTTCAATCCCTTAACATTTCAGCTTATAAGATTCAATGGGTTAACCATTGTCATATAAAAAACATATAGGATAGTAGGCATAAATATGGACAAACATTCTAATAACAGCTCTGGGGCAAAAGTAAGAAACAAAAAAATCAGGACAAAAAAAAAAGTCCTGAATAACAAAGGATAACCAAGAATTGCTTAAATAATGTTGGCACTAGGAAACCCTCTCCCTACCCCCTCAGAACCCAAAGCAAGAACAGCAGCAAGCTCTTCAGAAAAAAACTACCCCAACCCCAACTTTCAGCTTCTGTTTCATGAGCTCCTTTTAATTAACAGTTTAAAAAAAACCAGAGAGCTTATGCACTTGGAATTAAAATTGTACACAAAGAAAAAAAAGAAAACAGTACTATCAAAAAGTATTAGACTTAACTTGAAATAATAATCCAGATTACCATAACCGCGAAGAAAAAAAATACAGTAATAAAAAAAATAAAATTTATAAAGAAAACAGGGGAAAAAAAACAAAGAAAGAGGAAAAAAAAGTACCAGTCGGCCATTTTAAATAATCAAATCGAGTCTAAAGGAGACACTGTAGCAAGGAGACTTTTGAAAAATGTCTGAATTTATAGCAGACTTAAACCATTTTCAGTAATTTAAGAAATAATTTAGGAGTCCCCATAGCAAGGAGACTTTCAGTAAATTTCTGAACTTCTTATAGCAGAGTTAAACCATTTTCAGTAATTTAAAAATTAAATTTAAAGGAAAATAAGAAATAATAGCAATCGGCCATTTTAAATAATCAAATCAAGTCTGAAGGAGACACCATGGCAAGGAGACTTTCAATAAAGTTCTGAACTTCTTATAGCAGAATTAAACCATTTTCAGTAATTTAAAAATTAATTAAGAGGGAGTCACCATAGCGAGGAGACTTCAAATAAATTTCTTGATTACTTATAGCAGAGTTAACCATTTCCAGTAATATTAAAAATTAAATTTAAAAGGAAAACAACAAAAAAAAGAGAAAAAAACAATCGGCCATTTTAAATAATCAAATTGAGTCTGAAGAAATCACAATGACAAGGAGACTTTCGATAAATTTCTAAACTTCTTATACCAGAAATAAACCATTATCAATAATTTAAAAGGAAACCAAAAAAAAAACCAAGGAGAGAAAAAAAAGTAATCAGCCATTTTAAATAATCAGATCAAGTCTGAAGAAGTCGTAACAGCAGGGCGACTTTTGATGAATTCCTGAGCTTCTGTAGCAGAGTTGAACAATTTTTTATCCCCAGTACTAAGAGTTATTCAAAGATTGGCAGGGTAATATAACGAGGGCCTAAATCCATGATTGTAAAACTCTTTCATTACACCTTTCTATTTGGCGCGTAGTCTCAAAAAAACTTGAGGAGTATAATCTTCAACAATACGAATGGGATGGCCCTGATAATGCAATTTTCCTCTTCGACGTGCTTCCATAATCAAAAGGTTTTTCACCTGATAGCGATGAAAACAAAGCATAACTGGGCATGGCTGGGAGCCCAGTTCGGGCTTAGAACGAAATACCTGTATACGGTGAGCTCTGTCTAACTCAGGTGAATTTGGAAGAGTATCTTTCCCAAAAACCTCACAAAGCAAGGAGGAAAAAAGTTCAACAGGAACTCCGCTTTCGATAGCCTTTGGCAGACCGAGGATACGTAGATTGTGCCTTCTGCTCTGACCTTTGAGATCAGCTATTTTGGCTGATAACTTGGTGTTGTTCTCACTCAAATTGCTGGAATGGCTTCCAGCTGCTGAACATGACATTTTAAATCTCCGGTTTCTGAGTCAAGATGAGAAAGTCGAATAGCCTGTTTCTCCACTTTGGAATTAAATTGATCCAATTTTGACTCCAATGAACTGAAGAAAGACTTATATTCTGACTTAAGTTCAGATATAATCTCTTGTCGGTGCTGGTCCAGAATGGCGATAATGTCGGCAGATGAGCCGGAGGCAGTCGCAGAAACTTCTTTTTTCCCAGCTTGAAGGCCATTGTAAGACAGACGTATTCACAGGCAGGTAGGAGAACAAAACAAAAATTAGCAGTCTAGAGTAGAAAAAGGAAGATAAGAAGTGCGGAGGTAAGAAATAAAACAGAGCGACAATTTTAAGTGATTAACCTATCACCATCTTACTGGAAGTTCCCAGAGACTTTTTGGGGGGAAGCAGGGGGAGGCCACCAGTTGTATTCTGCTTCCATCAGCCAATTTGAGATTTGGTGCTTTCATAAGCAGCTCTAAGCAATATAACATAGGAGCAGTGTCACTCTTTAACTCTTCGCTGTAGTCACCGCGACTTAAAGTGTGGGGTTGGTAGAAGTAAATCAGAGCTGATGAAACTAACCTGTATATTCATTTGTATGGAAACAGGCCCTTCAGTCATTTAGTCCATACCAACCACAGCATCATCCCTGCTCATCCCAGTGGCATTTTTGAAGAGCCAATACTCTTCCAAGCCTTTCTCTTCCTTGTACTTGTCCAAATGGTTTTTTGCTGCTGTTGTACCCGCTTCTTCCACTTCCTCTGGCAGCTTATTCTAGGTACTCGCTACCTTCTGTGTTACTAGAAGTTACTTCTCAGATCTATGACCAACCATCTTATGATTTTATAAACTTCTGAGTCTCCCATCATTCTAGTATGCTCACGAAATAAGGATCCAGTATGGCCAATCTCTCCCTATAATCTCTTCTGTACCTAATCTAACTGGACAATGTCTTTCCTGTAATAAAAACGGACAGAAGCTGCACACTATACTCCAAGTGCTTCCTCACCAATGATGTGTGTAACTGCAAAATAATTTATTTATTTTTGTTTATTTTGAGATGCAGTGTGGTAACAGCCCCTTTCGGCCCAACAAGCTAATGCTGCACAGTTACAGCCATGTGACCATTTAACACCTGCATCTTTGGGATGTGGGAGGAAATCAGAGCACCCAGATGAAACCCACACCGTTGTGAGGAGAAGGTATAAACGAGCGTCTTTTAAGAGATTCTTAGATAGGTACGTAGAGCTTAGAAAAATGGAGGGCTATGTTGTAGGGTAATTCTAGGCAGTTTCTAGAGTAGATTACATGGTTTTGCCCGACGCCGGCCCCCTAGGCCTGAGTCGACGTAGTAGTAGTAGTTACATGCTGGCCTCAACCTTGTGGGCCAAAGGGCCTGTAATGTGCTGTAGATTTCTCTGTTCTAGGAGACGGAATTGAACCAGTGTTACTGACGCTGTAATAGCGTTATGCTAACTACTATGCTACTGTGCCAGTCAAGGTGTCGCTTTTCAAAAGCTCGACTGATGATGCCCTGACTTGTGAAGACCACCTTCTTCACCATCCTGTCTACCTGCGTGATCCCTGCATTCACTATATAGATCCTACCCTGGTTTGAATGTCCAAAATGCAGCACCTCACACTTATTTAAGTTGAGATCCATTTGGTATTCCTCAGCCCATCTCCCAAACAGATGAGGGATATAAGGATATAAGGCTGCAGATACCTTCTTCTTTGTAATATGCATATGCTTCAAGTCCTCACTACTTACTACCTTCATATATGTAAAATGTAGAATAGCAATTACTTGTAATTGTAGGTAAATGCAGCTGGTGTTAATAAGTTTAGAATGCATCACAAAATTGAAAGGTTGTTTAGTACTGATCCCATTTGGAGTTTTTTTAATTATTTGGATGCATATTCAGGTATCTCGATGTATATGCCAGTATATACAGAAGTAAAATACAGCAACTTTGCATTGCATGAACTTGTTTCAGATCTCCTCATTTATATCTTTATAAACAATATTTTGCAAGTCCTTTGTCACTAATTTGTAATTCACTATAACTGCTTCACTATCAATAAGGCTGTCTAATTTAGTATCATCAACAAACTTGCTAATTGTGCCAAGTACACTCACATCCAAATCATTTACATAAAAACAAATAGCATCAGAGGTCCCAACATGAATCCCTGGGGCACGCCACGAGCCACAGGCCTCTTCTCGAAGAATCGACCTTCAACCATCACCTTCTGTTTCCTATCATCGAGCCAATTCTGAATCCACTTTGCTAGCTCCTGCTGTATCCCATGCAACCTCATCTTCAAAATCAGCTTGCCATATGGAACCTTATCTAAAACCTTATTAAAATCCATATGGACATAGCTTCATCTGTCTCCTTAGTTACCTCTTTGAAAAACCTCCAAAAGATGCATCGGACATGATCTCCCATGCATACACTGACTCTTCCTGATTAGGCCTTGGCTATCCAAGTGATTGTCAATCTTGTCCCTCAGAATTCCTTCCAGTAATTCTTGACAACTAAAGTCAGACTCACCAACCTGTAGTACCCTGGTCTATCCTTGCTAGTCTTCTTAACAATAATAGTCACCCTCCAGTCTTCTGGAACTTCACCAGTGGCTAACGACAAAGCAAATAACTCTACAAGGGGCTCTGTGATTTCTTCCTCGGCCTCCCATAAAGTCCAAGGGTGCACTTGGTCAAGCCTTGGGGATTTGCCCACCTTAATACATTTCAAGGCTGCAGATACCTTCTTCTTTGTAATATGCATATGTTTCAAGTCGTCACTACTTACTACCTTCATATATGTAAAATGTAGAATAGCAATTACTTGTAATTGTAAGTAAATGCAGCTGGTGTTAATAAGTTTAGAATGCATCACAAAATTGAAAGGTTGTTTAGAACTGATCCCATTTGGAGTTTTTTTAATCATTTGGGTGTATATTCAGGTATCTCGATGTATATGCCAGTATATACAGAAGTAAAATGAAGCAACTTTGCATTGCATGAACTTGTTTCAGCTCTCCTCATTTATATCTTTATAAACAATATTTTGCAAGTCCTTTGTCACTAACAGTTTCCATTTGTTGACCCTATGTGTCTTATTTTCATTATGGTTATGCTGTCCCTTTATATCTTAATCCCCTACTAGGAGATCTTGGGTTCTTTCCCTTTTTTATTGGTGGTTTAGATCGGGGTCCTCAACCTTTTTTGCACCGTGGACCGGTTTAATATTGACAATATCCTTGCGGACCAGCCGACCGGTGGGGTGGGGGGGGGGGTGTTAATCACGACCGGAATATAGGTGAAACTATGTCACTTATAAGTGGCTAATAATACACTCAATTTTGTTTCTAAAAGGGTTTACCTAACAAATTTAATATTAAACACACAGCGCATATTTTCCTCGTATGAACTTATAAAATCATTGCAACACACCAATATCGCTGAATCAGTGGGAGCCCTGGACTTGTTTCCCTGCAACAAGACGGTCCCATCGAGGGGTGATGGGAGACAGCGATACTCGAAGGGGGTTCCTTATGTCCAGTCTATTCCGCAATTTAGTTTTCATTGCATTAATTGCAGAAAATCCTGCTTCGCAATATGATGTTGGAAATGGAAGCACCGTTTTCAGTGCTTTCATGGCTATCTCAAGATATTCAGCCTTGACTTTGATTCAGAATGCCGGCAGAGATGTTAAGTCATACTTTTCAGCCCACCGTCATTTGCAAGCTTGAGGAGTTGATCTTCTACCCGTGCTGACATGGATGATTCACCGGGGACATTCACAAATGGGTCATGGACCCATTCCTTTGCACGTCTTGGGTCATTTGTGGTTGGGAAGTAATGCTCAAATTCTGTCAACAGCGAAGTTAGATGATCGCACACCAGCTGTGAGAAGGGTGGCGCAGCCTCAGTCTCTCCTAAAATCCCAGCTAATGTTGGGAACATGTCAAATATGCCCCTGTCCACTCGCCGTCCCCACATTTCCAGCTTGGCTTTGAAAGCAGACACTTTATCTGCCAACTTGAAGACAGTTGTCATTCTCCCCTGAAGTTACAAATTGAGTTCATTGAGCAGGTTGAAGATGTCACACAGATAAGAGAGTTTTGCTATCCACTCCTCGTCACTGAAGTGTGCTGCCAGTGGTGACCTTTTTGCTGAAAGAAATCTCTGTAGCTGCTCTCTTAACTCAAAAACCCTGGCCAGGCTCTCTCCCTTGATAGCCACCTGACTTCAGTGTGTAAGAGAAGGCGTTTGTGCTTTGCATCCATTTCCTCGCAAAGCTGCTCAAACAGATGTGAGTTAAGGGCTTTTGCTTTGATGTGATTGATAACTTCAACAACATCACTCAATACACTGTTAAGATCAGGTGACATTTTTCGGCTAGCCAGCATTTCCCTCTGTGTGACACAGTGTGTAGACTGGCATTCAGGAGCAACGTCTTTGACTCGGGTAGTGAAACCAGACTCGTTACTGATCCAACAGCTGTGCTTCCATGTCCTCCGCTATGTCATCAATTCTCCTTGAAACTGTGGTAGCTGAAATGGAACCTGTACCATCTTTTTAGCTGCAGCTTCTCTCAACAGTTCACAGCACATGTCTTGGCAGCAGGCAGAATCAATTCTTCACCAACAGTGAAAGGCTTCTTAGCCTTTGCAATATGGCTAGCCACTAAGTACAACGCTCTCAGAGCAGCAGCATTTGTGGAGGTGGTGGCTCTCAGCACTTGCTTCTGTCCCGCTTGCTCATGTTTTTTCCTGCTGAAAAAACTCAACGGGTTTGTCTTTAAGTGCAGGGTGCTTAGACTCAAGGTGTCGAAGCAGTTTTGAGGGCTTCATTGCCTCATTAGACAGCTTGTCTCCACATATCACACGCGGGGCTTGGAGCATGCGAGTCACCAGTCACAATAAAGCCATATTTTATGTATGACTCGTTGTATTTTCTGTTAAAGGAAGCTTTCTTTTTTTTTGCAGTCTCTGCATGATCATCATCGTTAGGTCTTTTATGTCCCCTACTATCTCTTCCAAAGAAACTCTCAAGCGACGTTTGTTTTTTACTCATCGAGTAGTTGCAGGTTAATGCCCAACTGATGACCTCGCGAGCATTCAAGTTCAACAGAGGGCGTGACAGGGAATGAGGAAAGGTACAGTTGACTCACGTCGTTTCCTCGCGGCCCGGTAGCACATGCTTTGCGGCCCGGTGGTTGGGGACCACTGGTTTAGATGACCACCATTCTTCTGTCTGAACATGTTCACAAATTGTTCAATTCCTTTTGACTTCATTCATTTTCCTCAAATAGAGTGTCTGTTTGGGTCCTAAGTATACTTGTCTGTTTGGGATATGTGGAACCTTGTTTGTTTTAGCCCCACTCAGATCCCCTGCTCAATTTTTGCTGGTACATTGATTACTGCTGTGGTACTCCCTGTTCTTATCATGGACTGGAAAGCTTCTAACATGCTACTCTTTCTCATAATGTTGATTGTTTCTGTAACGTCTTGCCCCCACCTCATTTAATTCAAATTTAATTTGTGATTCATTGTTTATTATGTTCATAAGGTGTTTCCATGTTGATTGATTAGCTACCTGAGTATGAAGATTACTCACTAATGTACTGCTGTTGTAGGTGATGACCGGGACACGTCTGGCCAGTCTGGAACAAGTTACACTATGCACAGAGGAGGACAGCAGAAGTAAGTAGCAGGAAAGGTCTCTTGGCATTACATATTTCAGAGAATGTGGACTATCGAAATTTAAAAATAATTGCCAATTGTATTTGTGGAATTTTACTTGATAAAATATCTATCCATGTACTTCATTCATACGTTGATGGTATGCATGAGCACGATTGGTATGTAAACAATTGTTATTCAATTTAACCTTTCCATCTGCCATTTGATGTTAATATTCTATCAGTAGGTTTTGTGCCAGAGTGGTAATGGAGGTTGTATTTTATTTTGTGTTTTATTTGACTGTTCTTTTTCATAGTTTTATTGTGAATTAACAGAACTCTTATCACTATAATGCTATGTCTATATCTTCAACTTTCAGAGAAAAATAAATATAAATCTCCATATAAATAAATGGTAAACAAGATAACTTGACTTCCTATGTTCTCCTGATCCCCAATAAGGTCTGGGTTTGCTTGCGGAGATGTAATAGCATCTTCTGCTGCTGCTAATGTCGGCACTCCTGAAATATTTCTGATTGTTATATATGTCATCATAGGGCAAGCAGAATATTGGAGAAAGACAGCACACTTATCAGTTTCACTTCCCAGGAGATTTCAGTCACTTTGCCTATCCTTTCTGTCCTTATCCTAATTGTCCTAGATATGATCCATTCTAGCTTTTCTCTTCATGTTGTGTATCTCAGAGTTCTCTCTTAAGCTTTCAGGTCAATCCTGATTGTACTAGTCCAGTTTGAAGTAGTCCTGATTGTACCAGTCCTGTCCCAGTACTTGAACTCTTCTTTGCACTTATTTTTAGATAAGTCAATTATTCATTACTCTCTGCATATACAGACCCTGTTACACCAAGCTCCCTAATACTCTGCTACTGCTCTTGACTCCTCTACCAGAAAACACCAGGAATGGTTTGATGAGAATGACCATGAGATCCAGGAGCTAATTAGTCGAAAACGCAAGGCCTTCTTGGAATGGAAACTTGATCACACTTCTATGGAAAAAAAACAGCTTTACAGGCACTTGAAGGCTGAGGTCCAACAAAAAACACGTGACCTAAAGAACAAATGGTTGGTGGAGAAATCGGGGGAGATCCAGCAACTGGCTGTAGCCATGATGCAAGTGGATTCTTTAGCACATCAAGACCACTTATAGCTCGAACATCCTCTGGCCTACATCTCTGAGAGCTAGAAATGGGTTAGCACCCATTGGAAGGATTACTTCAAAGAGCTCCTCAGCTGAGACTCTGTCCTTGGCTCCATTTCACAGTGCAATATTAAATTCAGACTCGCCACCGTCAGACCAATAAAAGGTTGAAAAAGCCATACTATATGTCATCTTGAAAATACCACAGACATAGCCTCAAGATAATATGCCCTGCTGAAGTATTCTACAAAAACGGTAGAAGCACTTAACACTGATTTACAGCAATATCTCCTATATTTGTGAAGAGACACCAGATGCTGTAATTGTGACCTTCTTCAGGAAAAGAGATATTGATTGTGGACATTATAGAAGTATCTCCCAGCTGTCTGCAACAGGGAAGTCATTACCAAGCTGCTGGGAGAGTCACCCAAATTGTATTGTGGGTTCCATCCAAAGTTCAAAGTAAATTTTATTATTCAAATACATATATGTCACCATATACAACCCAGAGATTCATTTTCCTGTGGGCATACTCAGAAAATCTATAGAATAGTAATTATAACAGGATCAATGAAAGATCATCTAGAGTGCAGAAGATGACACACAGCAGCTGCAAATATAAATAAATAGCTATAAGTAATGAGAACATGAGATAATAGGATAAAAGAGTCCTTAAAGTGAGATCACTGGTTGTGGGAACATCTCGATGTGAGTGAGTGTTGTTATCCCCTTTGTTCAAGAGCCTGATGGCTGAGGGGTAGTAACTGTTCTTGAACCCGGTGGTGTGAGTCCTGAGGCACCTGTACCTTCTACTTGATGGCAGCAGTGAGAAAAGAGGATGGGTGGTGGGGATTTCTGATGATGGATGCTGCTTTCCTATGACAACGTTTCATGTAGATGTGCTCAATGGTTGGGAGGGCTTTACCCGTGATGGACTGGGACAAATCCACTACCTTTTGTAGGATTTTCCATTCAAAACCATTGGTGTTTCCATACCAAGCTGTGACGCAGCCAGTCAATACACTCTCCACTACACAGCTATAGAAGTTTGTCAAAGTTTTAGATGTTGTGCTGGATCTCTGCAGACTCCCAAGGAAGTAGAGGCGTTTCTGTGCTTTCTTTGCAATTGCACTTACGTGCTGGGTCCAGGAGAGGTCCTCTGAAATAGTAACTCCCAGGAATTTAAAGTTGCTAACCCTCTCCATCTCTGATCCTCCCATAAGGACTGGGTTGTGGACATCTGGTTTCCCTCTCTGGAAGTCTACGTTCAATCCCTTGGTCTTGCTAACATTGAGAGAGAGGTTATTGTTGTGACACCACTCAGCCAAATTTTGAACCTCCCTCCTGCATGCTGAATCATCACCTCCTTTGCTTTGACCCAAAACAGTGGTGTCATCAGTAAACTTGAATATGGTTTGGAACTGTTCTTAGCCCCACAGGCATAGGTGTAAAGTGAGTAGAGCAGGGAACTAAGTCCTGTGGTGTACCTGTGCTGATGGAGATCATGGAGGAGATGTTGTTATCAATCTCAAACTGACTGGGGTCTCTTGATCCAATTACACAGGAGGTATTTAGGCCAAGGTCTTGGACGTTATTGATTAGTTTTGAGGGGGTGATGATATTAAATGCTGAGCTGTAATCGACAAAGAGCATCCTAATGTATACACCTTTGCTGTCTAGATGTTCCAGGGTTGATTGAAGAGCCAGTGAGATGACATCTGCTGTAGACCTGTTGCTTTGATAGGCAAATCAGAGCGGATCCAAGTCGCCTCTCAGGCAGGAGGTGATAATGTTTCACTAGCCTCTCAGAACACTTCACGTCTGCGTATGCAAGTGCAACTGGGTGATAAAGGCCTAAAAGGAATGATCACCATGTGACAACACCAGGAAAACATGCAAGGAGTGATATCAGTCACCTCACCAGCCAACTCTGACCCAACTAAAGTCTTCATCTGTCAATGAAAGGAACTGTGAAGAATGCTTCCTAAGTTTGGCTGTCCTCAGAAATCTGGTTCAATTATACATATGACCGTTACCTTTGAGGTAAGCCACAATTCTGCCAAGCTTTGGCTGTCCTCAGAAATCTGGTTCAATTATACATGTGACTGTTACCTTTGAGGTAAGCCACAATTCTGCCAAGCAATCATTGGGTCCAATCTCAGTCCTGGGCAAGGTGTGTCATCACCCTCAACATTTATTAAACTTTCTTGCTGCAGTGTTCCAACTCACCGCCAGCAAACTTCCTTCTGAACTGGAGCTGATCTGTAGAATGAATGTGAAATTGTTAAATTTCCTTGACTTTGACAGCAGTGCCAAGGTTTTTGAGTTGTAAAATGCTGTTGACTTTTGGAGGCTGAACTCCAGGTCATTAGACCAGTTGCAGCTTACTCAAGGTATTCACTCATATGAAGCTTCCTCAAAACCAGCCTCTGTCAATAAAGGCCAACAAAGGCCCTGCAAAGTATGATTACTTTCAAACCTTGATTGCTAGATCTTAGTGAAGGCAGATATCAGTGATAAAGTTCATCACTGTTTCCAGTGCACAACTGCAGCCTTCAGTTCTCAGAGAAAAGGTATTGGCAGATTAAGACAAACTTGGCAAAAAAACTCATGATCCACCAGGTAGCAATGATTACATGGTTGAGAGACATGGACTGCCATAGCAAGCACTTCAAAACATAAGAAGTACCACCAACACCATGTCTGCAAGATCTTGTAAATGTGCTTGTAGATGAAGTGAACCAACATTCCTCTCCTAGGCCACTGTTCTCTGCAGACCCTCTAATTACACTCAGCTCATTCCAACGAACAGGCCACATTGTTTACACAGGAAATCAAGAGAAATAGCAGAAGTTGTGTATGAAACCTAGTCCTCCCCAATAACTCATTAAATACTTCCTGGTTCAACTATTGTGGTGCCTGTAACCTCATCAGCCCTTCTCAGAACCCACGGAACATGTAATCAAGTACTCAACATTGAGGGATTGTGTAAGATGGTAATCCAGAATCTGTTCACACCAAGCTCCCCCATGCATTCTCCAACTACTTTTAAACTCTACATGGGACCTCTACTTTTCGTGATTTTTATTAACGACCTGGATGTGGGGGTAGAAGGATGGGTTGGCAGACAACACAAAAGTTGGTGGTGTTGTGGATAGTGTAGAGGATTGTCGAAGATTGCAGAGAGACATTGATAAGATGCAGAAGTGGGCTGAGAAGTGGCAGATGGAGTTCAACCCAGAGAAGTGTGAGGTGGTACACTTTGGAAGGACAAACTCCAAAGCAGAGTACAAAGTAAATAGCAGGATACTTGGTAGTGTGGAGGAGCAGAGGGATCTGGGGGTACATGTCCACAGATCCCTGAAAGTTGCCTCACAGGTAGATAGGGTAGTTAAGAAAGATTATGGGGTGTTAGCTTTCATAAGTCGAGGGATAGAGTTTAAGAGTTGCGAGGTAATGATGCAGCTCTATAAAACTCTGGTTAGGCCACACTTGGAGTACTGTGTCCAGTTCTGGTCACCTCACTATAGGAAGGATGTGGAAGCATTGGAAAAGGTACAGAGGAGATTTACCAGGATGCTGCCTGGTTTAGAGAGTCTGGATTATGATCAGAGATTAAGGGAGCTAGGGCTTTACTCTTTGGAGAGAAGGACGATGAGAGGAGACATGATAGAGGTGTACAAGATATTAAGAGGAATAGATAGAGTGGACAGCTCACTACTGTTTGACACATTTTGCTGATACAAATACCAATCTCCTGAAACAGCTTCAGAAAGAAACAGATGAAACTCAGTGTCACGTACCCTGTAACGGGTTAAAGAACCAGCAGGAATGGAAAACAGCTTGGAGTCTGGTATTGCTGTTAACTAATGGAGTTTATAAGTAACTATGCAATACAGTAATATAAATTCAGATAAATCAAACAGGTTAGCAAAGTTCAGGCATATATAAGTGAGTAAATAAAGTTCCCAAACTTTTCTCAGCCCAGGTGATAAATGATACAGTCTTTAGATGGTATAGGTATAGTCAGTTCAGTTCGTGGTATTGAGTTGAGTAGTGATGGGGAGAGAGAGAGGTGTTGTGGCTGTCCGAGTAAGTCGATGCCGTCGATTCTTCCCGTTGTCTTCCGAAACTTCCAAGTTAGCCAAACTTGACCGTCTTCAAGTGATAGTCTACCATCCCAGGCAAAGGTTACACACACTGATAGACTCCACAGGGTTGCTCTTTCATGCACTAATAATCACAGATCGATCCCTCAAGATCAATCCTCAGTCCCACACTCGTGGACTCCTGAACAGAATAGTGGTAACTTCACCACACCTTAGTGCATCTGCGTGTCCTGTGAAACAAGCAACTACGCTGGTTTAAATACTGTCGTGCTGAACACCAGCTGTCCATCAAGTAGCTCCTCCCTTCTCTCTCTGTAGGAACTCAGAAGCTGGCAGTGTCCTTGCAAAAATCCCAAACGAACTGTGAGCATTCTTCACCCTTCTCTCTCTCTCTCTCTCTCAATAACAAGTTGTTTGTGCTGTACAGCTGCACGCTCTCTCTCTCTCTTTTTTAAAAGCAGAGTCCATAATGAATAACTCAGGATATCGTCACATTAGGAAGATGAATGCGGACAAATGAATCATCCCAATCAGGGGGTCTGCTCTTAGTTTGGTTTATACATTGGAAGTGTTAAGCCAAGCCCAAGAAAACTTGCAGTGGTACAGAAGTTTTGAGGAGCTTCCTAGGGATGAGTTTTAACTTCTTGCAGCAAATCATGCAGTAAATTTGAAAGAAGAGCACTGGTGTTCACAGTCCCATGAAATGAGTTCTTAACAAACCTTTGCATCGCAGGTGGCTGTTTGCCAATGGGTTAATGTTTGCTCCCAACAAAATCTGCCCCCATCAGTACATCCCCATGAATCTCATTCTCCAGCATTTGATATGGTGGTGTGCAATTTTACAAAGGTTGCCATTTTACAGGTAACTAGCTCTCTACTAACATCAGGGCTGCCCTAGTACAGCCTGGCATGTGAATCACATTTGAAACCATGGCATTTCCATCAGTGGAAACAAAATGCCCCAATTTAGAGTGCTATTAGCAATTGCACTCATGGGATAGAAAATTCATTGTAGAGGGTTCACTAACTCAGCCTTCCTCAACCTTTTTGCCCTGGAGGATCCCTTGAAATAATTTTCAGGCCTTAGGGAACCTCTGCATAAAAATTACATCTATAGCTCATGGTACGTTGACGTGATCAGTAGTAGTAGGCAGCCATCGTTCCCAGGGGATCATGGGTTTGCGGCCCTAGTGGACTGTGGCCTTTCCAGGGTGCAAGACTGGGCGGGAAGATTTGAAGAATCAGCTGTTGCCCATGCAGCGGGTTCCCCCTCTCCACATCACTGATGTAGTCCAAGGCAAGGGAAAGTGCCAGTACAGCTTGGCACCAGTGTAGACACAGAGGTTGCCAGAGTGAAGTTGTAAATAACATCAAACTGCCTTATGGACCCCAGCTCCAGATTTCTTCCTCAGGGTTTACTCCCAACCCTTTCCCATGGGTGGGTATGGCTGCAAGGCCGCGGAGGTTTGAAATCAGAGTTTTCCTTCTCCTAGGCGGGCTGCCGTCCAAGGCTGATGAGCCCCACCTGCCCGAAGCATGATCAGTAAGTTGTAGAAGTGATCATCCAAAAATGATTGTTGATGCTTTTTTCAGTACAGAATGAAATTTTAGCCAACCTTTCTTGAAAAAAAAACAGATAGTTAAGCTTAGCTTACCTTTCTTGAAATTAATCTTGCCTTCCCTTTCATTAATTTTAAAAACCTGATAAGACAAACATAATAAGCACAAACAGATTTCACCTTTAACAGAAATGAGTTGATTTCTACTCTTGCTCTTGATGATTGTTAAACAAGAAAAAGCTTGCTCACACATGTAAGAAGTTGAAAACTGCAGCAAAATGTTCATTGCTTTCCTATGATTGGCAGGGTACTCTTCTTTCACAGAAATCCAGAACCTGTCTAGGGGCAGGTCAGTAAATCTCATCTTGAACCGCAGCTCACAAAGTTCTTCCTCTTCTCTTAAAGTCAAGTTCTCGGGCTGAGCAGAAGATTTAGAGAAAGGGTCCCTCACGCAGTCATACACTTGTGATGAAAGGGAGGAAAAATACTGTTCAATTTTGTTCTACAGTTCTTCCAGGTGGTTTTCAATAAGACTCTAGACTTTCTGATATCTTTCCTCACTCTCAAGCCTAAGCAGCAGTGGAAACATTTCAAGATTTCCTTTTGCAACATGATTTTTCCAAAGGCTCAGTTTCCTTTTAAATCCATGAATCTTGTCACTTGAAGTCAAAACATTTTCTCCAGGGCCTTGCAGAGACTTGTTCAACTGTATTCTTTGTCCAGGTTTTCACACAGTTTTTCAAATATTCTCATGTGAACTGGTCTTTGTTTAGTAAAGTTAACTATTTTTGTAGCATCATCCAGAACTCTTTTTCATTTCATCTCCAAGAGTTTTTGACAGCAGTACCTCTCTGTAAAGAAAGCAATGTGTTATGACAATGTCAGGATTTGCTTTTCGTTGACAAGAGAAATGAAACCTTTCATGGAGCCAACCATTGATGGGGCATTATCAGTACAGATGCCAACACAGTTCCTCCAGACAGACCTTGTGTTTCCAGGTGTGAAGACAAAACATTAAATCTATCTTGGCCTTTACTTGTTATGGGCAGTTCTTTGCAACAGAAAATGTTTCCTTGAATTTCACCATCATTTACAAATCTTACAAATGCTACAACATGACATTTACTGGTGAAATCTGTTGACTCATCAACCTGATAGAGAAGCTGTTGTTTTTCAGTTAATCACACAAAACCTCTTCAGCATCATGTGACATGTCATCAGTACGTCAACAGTACAATTGAGAGCATCCTGACTGGCTGTGTCACCACCTGGTATGGGAACTGCATCAACTTTGATCACCGGGCACTGCAGAGAGTGGTGCGGACAGCCCAATGATTCTGTGGACGTGAACTTCCAGCAGCAGCAGGTGCATAAAGAAGGCCTGGAAGTTCATCGGGGACACTAGTCACCCAAACTATAAACTGTTTCAGCTGCTTCCATCAGACAAATGGTACCCGCAGCATTAAAGTCAGGACCAACAGGCTATGGGACAGCTTCTACCTACCAGCCATTAGACTTATGAATTTGCATGTCTTTGCATTGCGATGGAGTCATAACGTAAAGATTTTTACTCCCTCATGTTGTGGGATGGATGTAAGATTTAAATAAATTCAAAATTCAAATTACTGTACTATTTGAGAGTGCAACTTTTCAATTTCTTGTAGTCCATCTTGTCCTAGCATTTCACCAGCTATATTTTTACATCTGGCATTATTAGGTTCTCACCAAATGTGTGACTTTTCTTTTTCTGGGTAATATGTTCTGCTGAGTTGCAGCTTATAAGAATTCCTTCTTTAGAATGAAAATTTCCCTCCAATTTTCTCCTGCACTAGTAGGGTTTGTTTGCTCCCATAAGTCAGTCCAGTAGCACGTAAGGGGAAATTGGGGAAGGTAATTTGGTAGGGAGAGGCTGACATCACAGCCCAGGTTAGGCAAGTCCATTCAATGCTTGTAAAACACACTTCATGCCTACCATCCTTTCCTCTCAATTTATCAACGGCCTCCCCTATCTCGCATCAAAAACTGAGAATGGATTCAACCAAATAAACAGAGCTCTACTGCGCACTGTCATACTGGGCTGAGAGACCTCTAACGAGATTGCTAATTGGGTTGCTCGGTCACTTCCCGCAACTGCGAGCACAAAAGGCGTTTTTTTTTAAAATCACGATCTCTTGTGGAACCCCAGTTGAGAAACCCTGCACTAGAGTAAATCTTCAAGTAGAACATTAGAGATCACAAGGCTGCAAATATTTCTGTTCAGACTTCAGAGTTATAATTTCACTCTGAAATACAAGCATGGAAAAGAAACATGGTTAGAGTGGGTAGCATGTCTATGACTTTGCCAGTTAGGCCAGGAGAAACTTGAGATGATCCAGGTATGAATATAATGATAAAGTTGAGCAAGTTCAAAGACGGACAAATTTGAGGAGTTGCAGATCCTTTTTTCAAGGAATGATTTGAGGGTGGTCTGGGTAGGTGAAAGAAGCAGACGCTATTAATCAGTCAAATATGACATCTTGCTGAAAAGTTGTGTTGGATCGTCGATCATAATGATGCAAAAAGCATTACTCCATATATTAAATGGCCACATGAATATCAAGAAATGCCAGCTGAGAGCTAGGTTAGGCCTATTATGAAATGCAGGCAGTAAGTCAACAGTTGAATGCACAGATAAAAGGAAGTCAATACTACCATTCTTGTGCTACCAAGAAGGCTTATGAGGATCAAATAATGGAATCTTGGAACCCATCTGAAATTTTAGAATTATATTTTTTGCATATACTTACTGTAATTTATAGTTTTTATTATTATGTATTGCCGTATAGTGCTGCCGCAAAACAACAAATTTCATGACATTTGCCAGTAATTCTGGTGGTGGCCTTGAAGTACGTAGGAACGACGACACTGCTCAGGGGGATGTTGAAGATGTCAGTGAGAATCTCAGCCAGCTGGTCTTGTTACGTAACCGGCAACAATGAATAGCAATCGAGACAGGTTATATAAAAACAACCAAACATTTATTAAACATGGATAAACGATAAGGAAAATACAAACGAAAACCTTAACCGGAAGTTAACCGTTATGCAGCTGTTCAACAAATCGTCACTCGGCACTGGTTCTTAAAGCATTAAATGCAAAAACAGTTCTTAAAGCGGTAAAGTCAGATATAGTTCTTAAAATGGTAAAGTTGAAAGTTCAACAGATTTATACGTTCAATTGGGAGAGACTTCTCTGGAGAAGGATTTCTTCATAGGTGTGACTTTCCTGCTGGTTCTGTCCAAAGGATTCATGATGCAGTAAATAAACAGTTTAAACCAACTGACCTTAAATTCTTTTAGAGAGAGCAAACCTCTTTTGGCAAGAGTTATCTCGATGCAGGTCGCTTCTCCTCCAACGAAGACTCAATAAGGTCGATCCTTTGTTAAACTGCTGAATGATGCTGACTCCTCTCATCTTCGGGTCCTGTACTTCGATAAAGTCTTCACTCTCCCTTCTACTGCTGGAATGAGGTACATCAGCACATCTAGCAAAAATTTCCAGTCCAATAATATTCTATCTTGCAACAGAACGCACAACCGTTTCAAAAATGAAACTGCGTCACAAACAGAAACACGCAACAGAAACGGAGACACAGCACATTCTACCTGGAAATCTACAAACTAAGACTAACTGTGTCGTCTGGGATCTACCCTTATATACCCATGGTGCACATGTCATCACATGACCTCACATCGGTGGGAAAATCACATCAGGTGACCTCCAAAAGACCATTATATCATTCTCACAAAAAAAAGGTCTCCTTGAGCATGTAACACCTCCCTCCAAAAAAATGTTCATCTCTTAAAGAACAAAATTTTAACAATTTATACAAAAAAAATACAAAGGTATAAAATTTACAAAATACACAATATATATAGTCTTATCTTTCATCCCTTTACAAGCTAATGTACAGTAGGAGTGTCACAAATGTTAAAATATCACTCCATAAAAAAACAAATTTTCATTGTACATTTAACATCTAGACAGACAATCAGCGATCACATTATCTTTACCCTTAATATGAGTGATCAAGATATTGTATTCCTGTAACATTAGACTCCAATTTAATAATCTTCTATTTTTGTTTTTCATCTTACTCAAAAACACTAATGGATTGTGATCGGTATAAACTGTGAGTGGTTTATGAGGAGTACCAACATACACTTCAAAACGTTGTAAAGCCAGAACAAGAGATAACAATTCTTTCTCTATTGTTGAATAATTTCTTTGATGGGCATTAAATTCCTTAGAAAAATAAGCTACCGGACGATCAACTTCATCACCATCATCTTTTTGAAGTAACACTGCTCCTGCAGCTTCATCACTAGCATCTACAGCTAACAAAATTTAAGTACAGGTTGACTACATATTATAGTTTTCAATTTATCAAATGCCTCTTGACAAGACTCTGTCCAAACAAACCTTTCATTTTTCTTCAAGAGTTTAGTTAATGGAAGAGCAATGTTTGCAAAATCCTTACAAAATTTTCTGTAATATCCTACCATACCCAAGAATCTTCTGAGAGTTTTTCTACCAGTTGGAGTGGGTACTTCTAAAGTTGCCTGAACTTTTGCTTGAACAGGTGCTAATTTTCCCTGACCCACAACATAACCAAGGTAAGTCACTGTGACATGACCAAATTCACTTTTAGCTAAGTTAATAGTTAAGTTAGCTTTTGAAAGTCTCTCAAATAACTTCTCCACCACCGTAATATGTGCTTTCCACGTATTATTTCCAGTAACTAAATCATCAATATAGGCATCTGTATCTTTTAATCCCTGAATCACACTATTAATCATCCTCTGAAAAGTACCTGGTGTATTCTTCATCCCAAATGGAAGAACATAAAATTCATATAACCCAGATGGGGTTACAAATGCTGAAATCTCTCTACCTCTATCCGTCAATGGAACACACCAATAAACTTTTAACAAATCAATTTTTGTAAGGAATTTGGCCTGTCCAACTTTATCCACACAATCATCTACCCTATGGATTGGATATGTATCAGTTTTTGTCACAGCATTCCCCTTTCTGTAATCCGTACAAAACCTAATACTACGGTCTGGCTTAGGCACCATAACACACGGTGAACTCCAATTGGAATTAGAATATCTAACAATATCATTCTCTAACATATACTTAATTTCTTGTTCAGGAAGTTCACATTTTTCCCTGTTCATTCGATACAGATGTTGTTTTATGGGTTTTGCATCTCTAACATCTACATCATGCGTAGCTACGGTGGTTCTTCTAGGGATGCTCGACAACTGTGGCAGGGTTTTAATACCACAACCTTGCGACTTAGGGGACAGCAGAGCCTTCATTTCCAGATGAGCTCAATGCTTTCTATGCTCGCTTTGACTACCGGAACAGGGAGGAACAATTGCACACCCCAATGTCTCCTGATGATCGTTTGGTCTCAGTCCCTGAAGATGACGTGCTGGCTGCCTTCAAGAGAGAGAATCCAAGGAAAGCATTTGGTCTGGATGGAGTACCTGGCCAAGTACTGAAGGCCTGTGCTGACTAACTGGCTGGTGTAGTCACAGATATCTTCAACCTCTCGCTCCGGCAGTGTGGGGTACCCACCTGCTTCAACCATCCCGGTGCCCAAGAAGAGTATGGTAACCTGCCTCAATAACTATCGCCAGTGGCACTTACGTCCACAGTAATGAAGTGTTTAGCGAGGCTGGTGTTGAAGCACATCAACTCATGTCTGAGTGGCGACTTGGATACAGTCCAATTCGCCCACCGAAGCACCAGGTCTACAGCAGATGCCATCTCATTGCCTCTTCACACAACTCTGAAACACCTGGACAGCAACGATGCATACATCAGGATGCTCTTTATTGATTACAACTCAGCTTTCAATACCATCATTCGTAAGGCCAGTGATGTTGTGGGGATGGAACTGGTGTCTGAAAAGAGGATGCTGTCCAAGTTGCATGCCATCTTGGACAATGTCTCCCATCCACTACATAATGGACTGGTTGGGCACAGGAGTACATTCAGCCAGAGACTCATTCCACCGAGATGCAACACAGAGCGTCATAGGAAGTCATTCCTGCCTGTGGCCATCAAACTTTACAATTCCTCCCTTGGAGGGTCAGACTCCCTGAGCCAATAGGCTGGTCCTGGACTTATTTCCTGGCATAATTTACATATTATTATTTGATTTTTTGTGGTTTTATATTGCTATATTTATACTCTATTCTTGGTTGGTGCAACTGTAACAAAATCCAATTTCCCTCGGGATCAATAAAGTATGACTATGACTATGACTATGACTGTGACTATCATCTCATCAAAACTAATCAGTAAACTCCAAGAGCTGGGCCTCAATATTACTTGCACAATTGGATCCTGGATTTCCCCCATTGTGTAGACCCCAGTCAGTTCAGATTGGCTAAAACATCTCCTGCACAATCTCCATCAGCACAGGAAGGATGTGTGCTTAGCTCTCTGCTCTACTCTCTTTACACCTGTGACTGTGTGGCTATGTACAGCCCCAACACCATATACAAGTTTGTTGATGACACCACCGTTGTGGGCCGTATCAAAGGGGTGGTGATGAATCAGCATACAGGAAGGAAATTGAAAATCTGGCTGAGTGGTGTAATAACAGCAACCTCTCACTCAATGTCAATAAGACCAAAGAAGTGATTGTGGACTTCAGCAGAGGGAAATCAGAGGTCCATGAGCCAGAGGTGGATACTTCACTTTACTTTATTGTCACCAAACAATTGATACTAGAGCGTACAATCATCACAGCGATATTTGATTCTGCGTTTTGCGCTGCCTGGAGTACAAATCGATAGTTAATATTAAAAAATTAAATTATTTATCATAAATAGGAAGTAGAAAGTAAGGTAGTGCAAAAAAAAACTGAGAGCCAGGTCCGGATATTTGGAGGGTACGACCCAGATCTGGATCAGGATCCATTCAGCAGTCTTATCACAGTTGGAAAGAAGCTGTTCCCAAATCTGGCTGTACGAGTCTTCAGGCTCCTGAGCCTTCTCCCAGAGGGAAGAGGGACGAAAAGTGTGTTGGCTGGGTGGGTCATGTCCATGATTATCCTGGCAGCACTGCTCCGACAGCATGCAGTGTAAAGTGAGTCCAAGGACGGAAGATTGGTTTGTGTGATGTGCTGGGCTGTGATCACAATATTCCGCAGCTTCTTCTGGTCTTGGACAGGACAACTTCCATACCAGGTTGTGATGCACAACCTGTTAGAGTTAGTAAACTAAAATTCCTCTGTGTCATTATCTCAGATTACCTGTCCTTGACCCATTGACAAATTTAATTGCAAAGAAAGCACAACAGCGTCTTTTTTTTCCGTTATCAAAAACTTCTACAGATGTGTGGTGGAAAGTGTATTGACTGGCTGCATTATGGCCTGGTATGGGAATACCAATGGCTTTGAACAGAAAATCCTACAAAAGGTAGTGATTTAGCCCAGTATGTCACAGGTAAAACTCTTCCAATCATTGAGCACATCTATATGAAATGTTGCTATAGAAAAGCAGCATCCATCATCAAAGATCCTTACCACCCAGGCCATGCTCTTTTCTTGCATCAGGCAGAAGGCCCAGGTGCCTCAGGACTTGCACCACCAGGTTCAAGATCAGTTACTATCCCACAGCCATCAGGCTCTTGAATAAAAGGGGATAATTACACTCATTCTATTTCTGGTGTTTCCACAACCGATGGTCTCTTTATCTTGTTATTTCATGGTTGTTATTTATTGCTATTTATTTATATTTACATTTGCACAATTTGTTGTCCATTGATCCTGTTTACAATGACTTGTTCTGTAGATTTGCTAAGTATGCCCACAGGAAAAGAATCTCAGGGTTTTATGTGGTGATGTGTCTGTACTTTGATAATAAATTTTGCTGTGAACTTTGAACTTTGAATGACTTAGATTGAGCTTGGTACTGAAGTAATAATCTTGTGCCAAGTGTTGTATGTACTTTGGGTAATGTGACCAGTAGGTGACAGTGTCCACCTGGGGGGAGGTTGCTCATCCTAATCTCTGCTGCAATGCTCAGTGCTTGCACGCACCTTCTGTCAGGTCAACAGTAAAGCAACTAGTTAATTTGTGCAGGAGCACATGTGGATTATTTTGTCATACAGCTTCCCACAATGGATAAAGGAAGGCCACTAGTATTTTCAATAAGTTGCCACAGAAAAGGCCACTTGAACAATCTAAGGGCACAAGTAGATTGACAGACAGAAAATCAAGTCTAGGGGTGAAAGGATCATTTTCAAGTTGACAAGCTGTTAAATAGAGACCCATCTCAGGTATCAGTGCCCGTTTCTTGGGTATTTCAGCAACAACCTTGGACTCAATGTCAGTAAGATCAAAAAATTGATTGTGGACCGGAAAGATAAAGGAACACTCGATGAGGGGCCAGAAAGTGGAAAGGGAGAGCAATTTCAAGTTCCTGGATGTTGACATCTCTGAGAATCTGTCCTGGGCTAACATATTGATGCAATTACAAAAAAGGCATGACATTTGGAGTTTGAGGAGAATTGGTATGTCATCAAACACTCACAAATTTCTACTGATGTACTATGGAGAGCATTCTGACTGTCTGCCGTTGGGGAAGGGGCACTACACAGGATCAAAATAAGCTGCAGAAAATTGTAAACTCAGTCAGCTCCATCATGGGCACTGGCCTTCCCAGCATCCAGTACATCTTCAAGGAATTATATCTCAAAAAAGTTAAAGGTTACATCCATCATTAAGGACTCCCGTCACCCAGGACATGCCCTCTTCTCATTGCTACCATCAGGGAGGACATACAGGAGCCTGAGGCACAGACTCAATGATTCAGGAATAAATTTTCCCCTCTGCCATCAGATTTCTGAATGGACATTGAAATCATGAACATTCCCTCACTACCTTTTTTCCATTCTCTTTTTGCACTACATATTTATTTTAGCTTTTTATATGTGCATGTATGTATGTGTGTATATATACACACACACATACACTCACATATACTTACTGTAATTTACAGTTTTTATTATGTATTGCAATGTACTGCTGCCACATAACAACAAATATCACAACATATGCCAGTGATATTAAACCTGAATTTGATTCTGATTTACATTTCACTGAAGGCTCTTGTCATTAAGTCATTAGGTTCCACACCACCAGGTCCCTGGCAAGAATACTGAGTTGAGAGCAAAGGTCAAATCAACCATAATATTGAATGGCAATCAATCAGGCTGTGTGATGGAAGGGATCCTGTGTTCAAGGTGTTCCCTTTCCATTGGGGGTTGATATCTGTATAGCTCAGGTGAGTGACCACAGTGTACCTGGAAGCTGCTGTGCAAGGGAGTTTATTAGCCTGGTAATGTGACACTCCTGATATCTTCTTGCATCTCCTACTCGTGGTGTTCACATTATCCTCTTCTGTACCTGCTTCCCACCTTGACTTTTCAAACAGTTCCCTATATTAGCACCTCCATGGCGTGCGGCGAGGAGACTGATAATAACTTTGTTGATGTTGAAAATTTTTGGTATTATTTTAAGGTCGGGTGGGTTCAATGCTGCATTTCTGTGTTCATTTGTGAAAATTTCTTATGTGTTCAATGCACTTGAGTAATGTTCTTTATTTCTAGACCCTAGACTGAAGCTAAATTTACGTTGTGACTTATTATCTTTATAAATAACCTGCTTTCATCTTGTTTTTTTAACAGCCAAGGAAACTATGTACAAAGGGGCTTCCAACCAGTCTCTACGGCTTTTGATAACTGCTAAAACCAGATGATATCAGACTTAAACATATCATGAAGACATGCCTCAGGAACACACCAACACCTTTATTTAAAAAATGGTTCATTATCTTAATAAGAAGCTTAAGCAGTTGCCAATGTTCTGTAGTTATAGTTTAATGTCTTGAGTATTCAAATCAATTGTTTTAATGTGACAAGTATTCTTGTAATTAACAATTTACTTGCGTAAATGTACGTGCATTCACAAAAAAAATAAATCAAATTTTCTCCTTTTATACCAAATTTATGTCCGGTAATACTTGAATTTTCCTTTGACTATTTGCATAAAGGACAATATGAATTCTTCAAAATCTGTCAAAACCTGGCAATCCATGCGCTCATATGACTCATTTTCCTCTGATAACATCTGTCAGCCCTCAGACCATTCTCAGCAGTCCCATTTCCTTACCTTATTTCCCTGTAGCCTATTCTCTCTCACATGTGCATCATCTCCCCGAGTTTTGTCACCCACCTCACCAAATTAAACTTACAGCAGCCAATCGTTCATTCTTTGGGACGTCGGAGGAAACCAAAACGACCAGAAGAAACTCACACGATCACAGGGAGAATATGCAAACTCCATACAGATAGCACCTGATGTCAGGATTAAACCCGGGTTGCCGGATCTGGGAATTAAGCTCTACCTGCATTGCCAAACCGAATATGTTGTTATCTGTAATTTGTTTAGTTCACCACAGTGACAAGTCCTCCTCTTGGAGACTTTTTTTCTCCGTCTCCTGAAAATTTCTACTACTGTTTCACGATCGAACATCCCTTAATTTAATTTGCCATTCACTTGGTCTGTTTTCTGTTCTTATAATTACCCTTATTTCAAATACCTGGCTTCAGTCTATTTGCCCATCTAGCCCCATCACTGTATGTTTTTGTTCCCCAAAGGCACAATAGAAACTTGTGTTTTAAGGTCTTGCTCGATTCTGAGCACTGCACTTTATAAAAAGAGTAAGGGAAGAACATTCTAGTGATGAGGGTTGTAGGTTGGTGGGTAGACTGAAGAAACTGTGGTTTCACTCCTTCGAGATAAGGAAATTATGAAATCACAGGGAGCGCAGAAGAAAGTATTCATGAGAAATTGTTTCAAATGGTTGAATAGAATCATGAAGGTGTAGATAAGGTGGGTGGACAAAGTCCTTTACGTAAGTAGGGAGTCTAAAACTGGATGACATAGGTTTAAGATGAGAGGGGAAAGGTTTGAAGTGGACCCTAGTGCAAATTTTCCATATGGAGGATGGTGGGTATGTGGAACGAGTTACCACAGGAAGCTGTAAAGGTGGTACAATTATAACAATTAAAAGACATTTAATTCATGGATACAGGCCAAATGCAGGCAAGTGGGACTATCTCAGGTAGGCAGACAACCTAGTCGGTATGGATGAGTTGATTCAAAGGGTCTGTGTCTGTGCTGTATAATTTTTTTATTTATTGAGATACAGCACAGAATAGGCCCTTCCAGCCCTTTGAGCTGTGCGGCCCAGCAATCCCCTGATTTAACCTGAGCCTAATCACGAGACAATTTACAATGACCAATTAATCTACCAACGAGTAGGTCTTTGACCTGTGAGAGGAAACGCACATGGTCATGGTCATGGGGAAAATGTATAAACTCCTTACAGGCAATGGCAGGAATTGAACCCAGGTCACTTGTACTGTAAATTGCTGTATTACTTTGAAGAGTTGAGAGGTCAAATAACGGGAAATGCCATGAGGACAAGTGAATAAAACTAACTGCTTCATGGAGAAGCAGTTCATTTAACACTTTGGGGATAGAGCAGGGAATAGCTGGGGAACTCTTCAAAAGGAGCAGCATAGACTTGACAGGCAAAAGAGCCTTGCCTTTACTGTCGTCTCCTATTCTTTTCTCCATTGGGTTCCGATTGCATTGATGCTTTTCACCTCAGTTACAACATAATGAGTTCTAAATACCTCTCCTGAATTTATTGGATATTCGAGAGGTGACTCAGAGGAGTAAACAGCTGAATGGAGAATCAGCAGATTAGAGAGAGAGAGAGAGAGAGAGATGCACATAGTATCAGGGAATGGAGGGAGATATGGAGTGGAGACGGACTGTGGGATGGGAGAAAGATATTAGTCAAACTAGTGGTAGGAGTTGAAGTACTACAACTCTTGAAATACACCCCCACAGCTCTTTCTCCCACCACACACCAAAATTCACAGTTTGTCCTCCAGAATTTGTGGTACTAAAGGAGTCTCAGCAAGCTTGAAAGTTCTTGTTATTTATGGCATTCTCATAACTATTTCTCATTGTTTCCTTTGCTCTAGTCCCAGTGAGGATCACAATTTAACCTGATTACTGTCACCAGATTTGGATATGGCCCAAGTGCAGAGTGAGAGACACTGAAGCAGGTCGATAGTTCACAAAACTTTAATGTGAACAGTGTTCAAGGGAAAATAACACAATAAATACTAGGCCAAGCAGGGCTGTTAACTAAAACTCTCAGACAGGAAACAAAGCCTACAGTGCAGCTGAAAAGAGCATCTAATTATTAAATGAATACCGCGAGTCTTCAGAGTCAGTTGACTCGGCAGTCCAATTTCTCAGGCAAGGCCGATGCAAGCAAAAACAAAGCATTGCTGTGCTCTGTCCAAGTCTTGAGAAGCACTATGACAACAATTATGGAGTTAAAAACTATCACGATGAAGTAATAATCAGCTGACACGTGCAAATTCACAAGCGCAGTTGCCGTATCTACTGCGCTGCCGAATCCGTGGTTGTGACCGATTGCATACAGTATGTCACCAACTCTTCTAACTCCTTTTTGCAGACTGTTGTGGGTTGAATTTTACCCTGACAACACAGCCACTGTCCTCAGCTCTACCTCTCTGGGAATCCGTTCATTTCACATGAAAATTGGAATGTCAGCTAATCCCCACACTTTCTCACCATCTCTACCAGTTAATCCCAGTTTAATTCACTGGCCCTGGTATTTTGGTAAATCTGGCATTCTCCCATTGAAAGGCTTGCTGTCTGGATTTTACCCTGAACACCTTGAATCTTTGACCTACACTAAGCAAAGAAACAGGTTCCCCCAGACAACCACAGATGGATATTTAATTAATCTAAATTTCCAATGTAAAAGCTCATGGTAAATGTAAGGGCAACAAATCACCAGCCCATTGTATAAGTGATGGCTCAGCAGGACAGGGGCTCCAATCAAGACATCATCCAGTCTGTTCCAACAGTACTGCTTTCATGGTGGCTGTGGTTGGCCAGTTATTCATCTGGATCTGACTGTAGTGATTGTGGCATGGCTGCCAGAAGGCTTTCCTCTGTATTGCAGCAACAGACAGAAGTATAATGGACTACTCTCCAATAACCTGGATGAGTGCAGCCTCAGCAGTAGTCAGGAAGCCCTGGACCATCACCTAGTTTGGTTAATTGAAAAACCCATCCAACAGCAGATGCCTGAACTGCAAACAGCAGGGTGGTCCGTGAGAGGAGGAACCTCACTGTGTGCAATCAGCTCACAAACAAGAGAAAATCTGCAGGTGTTGGAAATCCGAGCAACACACACAAAATGCTGGAGAAACTCAGCAGGCCAGGCAGCATCTATGGAAAAAAGTTCAGTCGACATTTCAGTCCAAAACCCTTTGGCAGAACTGCAGAAAAAACGCTGAGGAGTAGATTTAAAAGGTTGGGGAGGGGAGAGAGAATCACCAGGTGATAGGTGAAACCAGGAGGGAGAAGGATGAAGTAAAGGGCTGGGAAGTTGATCGGTGAAAGAGACAGAAGGCCATGGAAGAAAGGAAAAGGAGAAGGAGCACCAGACAGAGGCGATGGGCGGACAAGGAGGTGAGGAGAGAGAGGGAAAAGTAGATGGAAAATGGAGAAAGGGGGGTTGGGGGACATTACCAGAAGTTTGAGAAATTGGTTTTCATGCCTGCAAGTTGGAGGCTACCCAAACGGAATATAAGGAGTTATTTCTCAAACCTAAGTGTGGCCTCATCACGATGCAGTGGAGGAGGCCATGGATTGACATATCGGAATGGGATTGGGAAGTGGAATTAACAAGGGAGTCGTGATCCTTGCAGAAAGCAGGAAGTGGTGGAGAGGGAGGGAAACATGTGCTTGGAGGTGGCAGAAGTTTTGGAGAATTATGTGCTGGACATGGAGGGTGGTGGGGTGGTAGGTGAGGACAAGAGGAACCCTATCCCTGGTAGGATGGCTTACACTGGTGACCGTCCCACACTTTTCCTATGCTACATCAACGCCTGCATTGGTGCTGCTTCCTGTAGCCATACTGAAATTGTCGACTTCATCCACTGCCTCCAACTTCCACCCTGTCCTCAAATTCACCAGGTCCATTTCCAACACCTCCATTTCCTTTCTTGATCTCACTGCCTCTACCTCCGGAGACAGCTTATCCATCGATGTCTATTACAAACCCACGGACTCCCACAGCTGCCTAGACTACACCTCATCCCACCCTACTATTTGTAAAAACGCCATCCCCTTTTCTCAAATCCTCCGTTTCTGCCTCATCTGTTCTCAGGCTGAGGCCTTTCATTCTAGAATGAAGGAGATGTCCTCCTTTTTCAAAGAAAGGGGCTTCCCTTCCTCCACCATCAACACTGCCCTCAACTGCATCTCTTCCATTTCACACAGGTTTGCTCTTACCCCAACCTGCTGGCACCCTACCAGGGATACGGTTCCCCTTGTCCTCACCTACCACCCCACCATCCTTCGCATCCAGCACATAATTCTCTGAAACTTCTGCCACCTCCAACGGGATCCCACCACCACACACATCTTTCCCTCCCCCCTCCTCTCTGCTTTCTTCAGGGGTCGCTCCCTACACAACTCCCTTATCCATTTGTCCCTCTCCTCTGATCTTCCTCCTGGCACTTACCCTTGCAAGCAGAACAAGTGCTACATCTACCCCTACACCTCCTCCCTCACGACCATCCAGGGCCCTAAACAGTCCTTCCAATTGAGGCCACACTTCACCTGTGAGTCTGTTGAGTCATTTACTATGTACAGTACTCCCGGTGTGGTCTGTCTTATATTGGTGAGACCTGACGTAGTTTGGAAGATCGTTTTGCTGAGCAACTATGCTCTGTCCGCAGAACAAGCCGGAACTCCCAATGGCCATCCATTTTAATTCCACTTCCCATTCCCATTCCAAAATGTCCATCTCCGCTGTCGCGATGAGGCCAGACTTAGGTTGAGGAACAACACCTTATATTCCATTTGAGTAGCCTCCAACCTGATGGCATGAACATCGATTTGTCAAACTTCTGGTAATGCCCCCCAACCCTCACCTTCTCTATTTCCCATTCCCCTTTTCCTTCTCTCACCTTATCTCCTTGCCTGCCCATCACTTCCCTCTGGTGCTCCTCCCCCTTTTTTCTTTCTTCCATGGCCATCTGTCTCTTTCACCAATAAACTTCCCAGCTCTTCATCTCTCCCCCTCCAAGTTTCACCTATCACCTTGTGTTTCTCTCTCCTCTCACCCCCCCCCTCAGCTTTTAAATCTACTCCTCAGCATTTTTTCTTCAGTCCTGCTGAAGGGTTTCAGCCCAAAATGTCAACTGTACTTTTTTCCATGGGTGCTGTCTGGTCTGCTGAGTTCCTTCAGCATTTTGCGTGTGGTGCACAGTCAGCTATTGGGTACAGTGGGTTAGTCTGCCATTCTGGAGTATTCTGTGTGTGTGTGAGAGAGATTGATCCTCTGGACAGTCATTCATCTAACTTTCTATCCACCTTCCCTGTTGTCATTTCTTATTTAAATAGAGTTGTTAGCGAACCGTAACAATTCATATCTATCACTCAGTCTAAAACAGACATAGACCAGAAGAAAGAAACTCTTTCTCTCTTTGGGGACTTCCTTCTTTTTTCTTGTCTAAAGAAATAAATTAGAAAATCTAAATTCTATTTTTAGACCAGAAGAAAGAAAATCCCAGGGCAGTGGGATTTTAGGTTCAAAGTAGTTTCTCTCAAGTTGTGGCTCTAGCATGCATATTGCATATTCTGTGTCCAAAAATATCATTTTCTGAAAGGAATCAACATCAACTGCTTCAACCACCACCTGATTCTACGATTCCAATCATAGAACGATTGCTTGCTCCATTACCTTCATCGTCTATTCAAAACATGAATGAATTCAAATAGTCCTACCTTCCATCTGATCTGTATTGGGAAAATCTAGAACGGGTGGAAACTCTCTGGGATTCTCTGTCCCCAAGGGTACTGGAGTCAAATCATTAGATATGCTTAAGATGGAGATGGATAAATATTTGAAAGATCAAAGAACTGCCAGTGGATGTGGTGAATCTACAAGTATCACTGCCTAGTGTGATTGGACTGAACTGTTCATGAAGCTGGAGGCCTTGTTTGAGACAGGATCAAAGTCCAACTCCATCACTGTATGTACCTCCTGTTGCTACCTCACCTCACTATCTCTCACTGTTTACTGAGAACTTAATAAAAAACATTGGAGATGTTAATGATGTTAATAACCAAAACAGTAAGTGCCAGAAGAAATCAGCAGCCTATCTTTCTACACAGAAGTAGACAGGGATTAATCAGGATAGTCAACATGAACTGGTTGGTAAAAGATCGTGTCCAATTTTTGAGCTCTTTGAAGAGGTAACTAAGCGTACTGCAAGCAAAAAAAACCCCACAAACTACAGGGAAACTCAATGGATTGAGCAGCAGCTGTAGAGGGAAGAGGACGTTCAGCATTTCAGGTTGTGATCCTGCATCAGGACTGAGATGAAAAAGTGTAAAGAGATGAGAGGGAAGGGTAAGGCTGGACTGGGACTTTATGTGGAACTAAATAAGGTGGGTGATGATGGATAGATAGAATCAGGAAGGGGAAGGATAGCAAATCTATGTAATGTGGGGGCAAGGGGGAATGGTAAAGGTGAACAAGGAAGAGAGACCCATGGTGGGCCAGTGAGAATGGGAAAGAAACACAGGGGGTGTAGGTTTCCTGAAACTGGAAAATTCAATGATCCTACCATTCGATTATTGGAGGTGGAATATGAGGTATTGATCTTCAAGTTTGCGTTTGGCCTCATCTTGGCAGAGGAGAGGTTTGAGGACAGACAGTTCAGTGTGGGAATAGGGAGGTGAATTCAAAGTAAATTTATAATCAAAGTAGATATATGTCACCATATACAACTCTGAGATTCATTTTTCTGTGGATGTGGAAGCATTGGAAAGGGTACAGAGGAGATTTACCAGGATGCTGCCTGGTTTAGAAAGTATGCATTATGATCAGAGATTAAGGGAGCTAGGGCTTTACTCTCTGGAGAGAAGGAGGATGAGAGGAGACATGATAGAGGTGTACAAGATAATAAGAGGAATAGATAGAGTGGATAGCCAGCGCCTCTTCCCTAGGGCACCACTGCTCAATACAAGAGAACATGGCTTTAAGGTAAGGGGTGGCAAGTTCAAGGGGGATGTTAGAGGAAGGTTTTTTACTCAGAGAGTGGCTGGTGCGTGGAATGCACTGCCTGAGTCAGTGGTGGAGGCAGATACACTAATGAAGTTTAAGAGACTACTAGACAGGTATATGGAGGAATTTAAGGTGCGGGCTTATATGGGAGGCAGGGTTTGAGGGTCGGCACAACATTGTGGGCCGAAGGGCCTGTACTGTGCTGTACTATTCTATGTTCTATACTCAGTAAATCCAATAACCATAATCAATGAAAGACCATGCTAACAGGGCAGACAGCCAGTGTGCACGACTACAAACTGTGCATATACAGAAAGAAAAAAATAATGGTAATAATAAATAAATAACCAATAAATATTGAAAACATGAGATGAAGAGACTTTGAAAGTAAGCCCATTGGTTTTGGGAACATTGATAAGGCAAGTGAGATTAAGTGGACCCCTCTGGTTCAAGAATCCAGTGGTTGAGGGGTAATAACTGTTCCTGAACCTGATGGTGTGAGTCCTGAGGCTCCTGTACCTTCCGCCTGATGGCAGCAGTGAAAATGACTTGGGTGGTGGGAGCCCCTGATGGTGGATGCTGCTTTCCTGTAACAATGCTCAGTGTAGTTGTTCTCACTAGCAGGGAGGGCTTTACCCCTGATGGATTGGGCCAATTTCACTACTTTGTTATGCTGCCAAAAGCTCAGGATGGCTGGTGTGGACAGAGCACAGGTGCTCTGGAAAGTGATTGCCTAGCCTGAATTTGATCTTGCCATGTAGCGGAATCCACATTGGGAGCATTGAGTGCAATAGATGAATCTCTATCTCACCTGTTTACATTTCTGAATGCTGGAGAGGGAGGAGGAATGGGGTCAGGGGTTACATCTCCTACAGGGGAGAGGAACCTGTGGAAAACAGAGAGCAAGGGGAGAAGGGGGCAATATGTGGGGTTGTGCTGCGAGGAAGTGATGGAGAATGATGTGCTGCATGCAGAGGTTGCTGGGCTGAGTGATGACTAGGTATATTACTGGTAGTGGGACACAGGATGAGCAGAGTTACATAAAAGGGAATTCAAAGTTGACAAATCTGTGAGAATTGTTTGAGATTGTACCTAAAAGAGCAGATAAGGCTAACCAGATCATGTTGAGCAATGAACAATCCGCTGCAGGACCTGAATAGCTCAAGCAGCATCTGTGGGTGGGGGTGGGGGTGGGGGGGGGGAGAGGAGAGGAATTGTCAACATTTCAAATCAAAATCCCGTATCAGCATGTTGGACTTCGAGACTTGCACCTCGAATGGATGTGGTGTACTTCGACTTCCAAAAGTCTTCAATAGGTATAGATGAGAAGATGCTGAATCAAGGGAAATTGTGGCATAGGTTAGAGATTGGTTGAAGGACAGAAACTGGGTTGGAATAAGTGATGTGTTGGATGCGGAGGCTTGCGTAGAGTTGTGTTTTTCCCCTGTTAGGACAGCAGGAAGATGGATGAGCGTAAAGTCGGGAAAATGGAGGAGTTGCGGTTGAGGGCAGCATCAATGTTGGAGAAAAGGAACACACTGCTTTTTGAAGAAGAGGACACCTCAGACGTCCTGGAAAGGATAGCCTCATCCTGGGAACAGATGTGGCGGAGGCGAAGGAACTGAGAAAAGGGAATAGCATTTTACAGGAGGCAGGGTGGGAAGAGGTATAGTCAAAATAACCGTGGGAATCGATAGGTTTATTAAAGATGTCGGTAGACAGTTTGTCTCCAGAGATGTAGACGGATTGAGGAAGGCGAGAGGGGTGTCGGAAATGGACCAAGTGAATTTGAGGGTAGGATGGAAGTTGTCTTCTCCTGTGCCGCCGCCGCAATTACACTCCGCTGACCAGCTTCTGTTGCCAGACCTGCGGCATCTTTCTGCTGCACCCCATCGGCAGTCTGTGCTGGGGGTGGGGGGCACTACATCAATGCTTATATCATCTTCCAGGCTGAGTAATGTGACGATGCAGAGGTGGGCCCTCCGAAGGTGTGTGCTTCAGCAAGTTCCTGCTTGCACAAGGGCTGTGTTAGTAAGACACTTCTGGAAACTCTACAGTCTTGACGGTAGCTGTCGGACTACACGCTGTCCACCTGTGGGCGAGCCGAGAACATCTCAGCCCTCTGCCTCGACGCCGAGATCTCAGTTGGAAGGCGCTTACATTCCAATGGCAGAATTATCATTAAAGGTCATGAGAATATTCTCTTTCCTTCCTTTAATCGTCTCGGCTACTGGCGGGATTCATGAAGGACTGCCGGGTAAGAGACATTTTATGGTGTTCAGCGCTGTTTTGCATGGTTCTATGAGACATGTATTTGCAAAGCTTCAAGTATAGCTTTACTGAGAGACACAGGGAAAGGACGGACAGACTCACAGAGGGAGTGAACAAGTTTCTTCAAGCTAGAAATGCGCAGCTAAATTCTTTCTTCATTTGTAACGGGCAAACTCTGGTCTCATCCTGGGACGGTATTTTGTTGTAAGATGTTCTGTGCCTGCGCCTTGTAACTCTTTGTAAAAGTTTAGGAAAAGAAGGAAATGCATCCGAAATTGCGGAATTTTAAATAGTCAGACACATCTTTCGTCTGGGGCCCGCTTTGTGTGCAGGAGTGGGGACTTCCCGATGTCATGACAGATACTTGACATTGCCCTCAACGTCTTCAAGACCCGGGAATTGATTGTGGACTTTCAGGAAGGGAAACATACGCCCCGTCCTCATCGCTTCAAGTTCCTAGGTGTCAACATGTCTGAAGATCTATTCAGGGCCCAACAACTTGATGCTATTACAAAGAAGGCACAACGACAGCTGTATTTCATTAGCAGTTTGAAGAGATTTGATATAGAAACATAGAAACATAGAAAATAGGTGCAGGAGTAGGCCATTCGGCCCTTCGAGCCTGCACCGCCATTCAGTATGATCATGGCTGATCATCCAACTCAGAACCCTGCCCCAGCCTTCCCTCCATACCCCCTGATCCCCGTAGCCACAAGGGCCATATCTAACTCCCTCTTAAATATAGCCAATGAACTGGCCTCAACTGTTTCCTGTGGCGGAGAATTCCACAGATTCACCACTCTCTGTGTGAAGAAGTTTTTCCTGATCTCGGTCCTAAAAGGCTTCCCCTTTATCCTCAAACTGTGACTTCCCCAACATCGGGAACAATCTTCCTGCATCTAGCCTGACCAATCCCTTTAGGATTTTATACGTTTCAATCAGATCCCCCCTCAATCTTCTAAATTCCAACGAGTATAAGCCTAGTTCATCCAGTCTTTCATCATATATCAGCAAAGTTTTACAGATGGGCCAAAGAGAACATTTTAACTGGTTGCATCACCGTTTGGTAGAGAAGGGCCAGTAAACAAGACCAGAAAAAGCTGCAGACTCGACCAGTTTCATCATGGGCACTGGCCTCCACAGCTTCGAGGAAACATTCAAACGGCGATGCCTCAAGAAGGTGGTATCCGTCACTGAGGACCTTCACCACACGGGACAGGCCTGCTTCTCGTTACTACCGTCAGGGAGTAGGTGCAGACACCTGAAGATCCACACTCAATGCTTTTAGTAACAATTTCTTCCCCTCTACCGTCAGATTTCTGACAGTTCACGAAGCCATGAGCACTACATCACTATTTTTGCTCTCTTTTTGCAGTACCCACAGAAAATAATATATATTGTATAGAGTCAGAGAGAAGTACAGCACAGAAACAGGCCCTTCAGCCCATCTAGACTATGCTGAAACCATTTAAACTGCCTACTCCCATCGACCTGCACTGGGACCATAGCCCTCCATACCCCTCCTATTCATGTACAAGTTTTCCAGAGGTCCAATCAGTATCAGGAGTAGAGCACTGTGAATTAAATAAAAGTTCAGAAGGGGCAAGCAGGGCAACCATTGTTGGAAGTAGGCCAGCGGTGAGAGCAGGCTTCTACAAGAAGAGGCTGAGGCCAAAGACGCAGGTTAGAAGATTTGGTCTTGGTTGCCCATTGTACCGTGCGGGCAGGATGGCAGATATGGCAGTGGAATGCTCCTCCTGTAGGATGTGGGAATTCATGGAATCTGATAGTCTCCCAGATGACTACTCCCATGGGAAGTTCAGCCAACTCCAACTCATAAAGAGTTGGAGCTGGATGAACTTAGGATCATCTGGGAGACAGAGCAATTGATAGAAATGATTTCTGAGCAGGTGGTTACACCCAGAGTGCAGAATTCAGGGGGTAGATGGGTGAACACCGAGAGAGGTAAAGGGAGAAAGAAGGGTCCCCCGTGGCCATTTCCTTCAGCAACAGGTATACCCCTTTGGATACTGCTGAGGGGATGACCTAACTGGGCAAGGCAGCAGCAGCCAGACCAATAGCACTGTGGTTGGCTCTGAGCCTCAGAAGGGAAGGGTGGAGTCAGGTGGAGCAATAGTCATAGGGGACTCGACAGTTAGGGGGACAGATAGGAGATTCTACAGCAGCAAAAAAAGACACCAGGATAGTTTGTTGCCTCCTGCGTGCTAGGGCTGAGGATGTCTCTGAGCATTTGCAGAATATTCTTGAAGGGGAGAGTGAGCAGCAGAGGTCATGGTACAAATTGGTACCAATGACATGGGCAGGAGAGGGTAGAGGTCCTGCATAGTAAGTTTAGGGAGTTAGGAAGGAAGCTGAAGAGCAGGACCTCCAAGGTGGTAATCTCCAGATTACTGCTAGTGCCACGAGCTAGGGAAGGTCAGAACAGAAAGATAGCACAGATGAATGAGTTGTCATAAGGGGGGTGTTGGTGGCGGACCCAAATGCAAGACACAGACACTGAAGTACGAGGAACAGGACTAGGAATGTCAAGCAAGCAAGGGAAATGGGGAAGAAACCACACTGGACAAGACACCGGCCCTGGATGAGGCTAGGATACAGGGCCTGGGCTAGGCTAGACTAGGAAAACGGGACCTGGACGAGGAACTAGGAACTAGGAACCTGGACAAGGACTCCGAGCCAGAGACTGGACAGGGACCCGGAATCTGGGTCTTGACTCGGGCTCGGATCCTGGATCTAGGCGAGGACAAGACGTGGCTACAGGACTAGGAGTGACAACAGGACTGGACATGAGACTCCTGGACAGGACGAGGGAACCCCAGCATTGGACTGGGCGAGGCACATGGACAGGACAAGAACACGAAGCCTTGCCTTCATCAAGGGAGAACAGGAATGCAGAGCCTTGGTCAAAGGAGAACAGGAACATAGAACACAGAGCTGGGACCCCTCCTTGGGAGCAGAATGTAGGGCTGAGACTCATACACAGAACACTAAGATACAGATCTCCACTTAAGATAGCAGCAAACGGCTGGACCTACCTAGTAAAGGCATGGACACAGAGACGATTCCCAACACAAGGTAGTGGCAAATGGCCGGACCTACCTAGCGAAGGCGTGGACACAGAGACAGTTCCAAACAACGGAAGACAGTTCCTTACCTAGACACAGCAAGGCTCCGGTCTTGCTCCAGCAGCAGAACTTGACAGCGATACAGGCAAGGTTTCAGGCAAGTCTTCAGGTGGAAGGTGAAGGGAAGGGAAAACTGGAAAACCTGGAATAAGGAACGATGGACCGGACCATGAACCAGAATGTAGACTTCACGGACCGGACCATAACATGAGTAGCTGAGGAGATGATGCAGGGGGCAGGGTTTCAAGCTCTTGGATCATTGGAACCTTTTCTGGGGAAGGGGTGACCTGAGCAAGTGGGACGGGTTGCACCCGAACTGGAGGGAAACCAATATCCTGGGAGGGAGGTTTGTTAATGCTATTGGGGAGGGTTTAAACCAGATTTGCAGGAGGGTGGGAACCAAAATGAAGAGGCAGAGGATGGGGTGGTTGCCACACAAGTAGAGACTGCTTGTAGGGAGTTTGTGAGGAAGGATAGGCAGATGATAGAGCAAAGATGCACTCAGCCAGATGGTTTGAGATGTGACTATTTTAATGCAAAACGTATCATAAGCAAGGCAGATGAATTTAGAGTGTGGATCAATACGTGTATCTATGATTTTATGGCCATTACAGAGATTTTGATGACTTAGGGGCAGGAATGGCTGCTGAGTGTGCCGGGCTTTAGATGTTTCAAAAGGGACAGGGAGGGAGGCAGAAGACATGGGGGAGTGGTGTTGCTAATCAGGGATATATCACGGCTGCAGAAAAGGAGGAAGTCACGGAGGGTTTGTCTACTGAGTCATTGTGGATGGAAGTCAGAAACAGGAAGGAAGCAATAACTCTACTGGGTGTTTTTTATAGACCCCCCCCCCAACAGTAACAGAGAAATTGAGGAGCAGATAGGGAGGCAGATTCTGGAATGGTGCAATAATGATAGGGTTACTAATAGTAGGGTCTTACTTCAGTGGTGGGCAAGTAGTTGGAGAAGATCCTGAGAGGCATGATTTATGAGCATTTGGAGAGACATAATCTGATTAGGGATAGTCAGCATGGCTTTGTCAAGGGCAAGTCATCCGGTCCATCGAGCCTGCCCAGCCATTCAATAAGATCTTGGCTGATCTGTCCGTAAACTCAGCTCCATCTACCTGCCTTTTCTCCATAACCCTTAATTTCCTTACTATGTAAAAACCTATCTAACTGTTTCTTAAATATATTTGGTGAAGAAACCTGGGCAAAGAATTCCACAGATTCACCACTCTCTGGGAAAAATAGTTTCTCCTCATCTCCATCCTAAATCTTCTCCCCTGAATCTTGAGGCAATATCCCCTAGTTCTGGTCTCACTTACCAATGGAAACAACTTTCCTACTTCTATCTTATCTACTCCTTTCAATGTCATATCAATATCCCTTTCGTAAGTCATGCCTTACGAACTTGATCGAATTCTTTGAGGATGTAACAAAACACATTGAGGAAGGTAGAGCAGTCGATGTAGTGTATATGGATTTCAGTAAGGCATTTGATAAGGTTCCCCATGCAAGGCTCATTTGGAAAGTAATGAGGCATGGGATCCAAGGAGACCTTGCTTTGTGGATCCAGAATTGACTTGATCACAGAAGGTAAAGTGTGGTTGTAGATGGTTTGTTTTCTGCATGGAGGATGGTGACCAGTGGTGCTCCGCAGGGATCTGTTCTGAGACGCCTCCTCTTTGTGATTTTTATAAATGACTTTGATGAGGAAGTAGAAGGGTGGGTTAGTAAGTTTGCTGATGATACAAAGGTTGGGGTTGTTGTGGATAGTGTGGAGGGTTGTCAGAGGTTACAGTGGACATTGATAGGATGCAGAACTGGGCTGAGAAGTGGCAGATGGAGTTCAACCCAGATAAGTGTGAGGTGGTTAATTTTGGTAGACCAGATTTAAGGACAGAATATGAAATTAATGGTAAGTCTCTTGGCAATGTGCAGGATCAGTGAGATCTTGGGGTCTATGTCCCTATGGGACACTCAAAGCTGCTGTGCAGGTTGACAGTGTTGTTAAGAAGGCGTACAGTGTATCGACTTCATCAATCATGGGATTGAGTTCAAAAGCTGTGAGGTAATGTTGCAGCTATACAAGACGTTGGTCAGACCCCACTTGGAGTATGGTGTTCAGTTCTAGTCACTTCACTACAGGAAGGATGTGGATACTATATAGAAAGTACAGAGGAGATTTACATGGAGGCTGCCTGGATTGGAGAGCATGCCTTATGAGAACAGTTGAGTGAACTTGGCCTTTACTCCTTCGAGTGATGGAGGATGAGATGTGACCTGATGGAGGTGTATAAGATGATGAGAGGCATTGATCATGTGGATATCCACAGGCTTTTTCCCAGGGCTGAAATGCCCTACACAAGGGGGCATAGTTTTATGGTGCTTGGAAGTAGGTACAAGGGGGATGTCAGAGATAAGTTTTTCACACAGAGAGTGGCGGGTGCGTGGAATGCACTGTCAGCGACTGTGGTGAAGGCGGATACAATAGGGTCTTTTAAAAGCCTCTTAGATAAGTACATGGAGCTTAGAAAAATAGAGGGCTATGCGGTAGGGAAATTATAGGCAGTTTCTAGATTAAGTTACATGGTTGGCACATTATTGTGGGCTGGAGGACCTGTAATGTACTGTAGATTTCCATGTTTCTATGTTTCTTTGTTACCTATCCAAACTTCTCTTACACGCTGAAATCAAGCTTGTATGCATCGTTTGTGCTGGCAGCTCATTCCGCGCTCTTACGATCTACTGACTGAAGAAGTTTTCCTTATGATCCCCTTAAACTTTTCACCCTTAACCCATGATCTCTGGTTACAGTCCCACCCAACCTCAGTGGAAAATAAGCTACTTGCATTTACCCTTTCTATACTCATCATAATTTTGTATTCCTCTATCAAATCTCCTCTCAATGTCTTATATTCTGAAGAATACAGTCCTAACCTATTCAATCTTTCCTTATAACTCAGGTCTTCTAAACCCAGCAACCTTGTAAATTTTCTCTCTACTCTTTCAACCTTGTTTACATATTTCCTGCAGGTAGGTGACCAAAACTGCACCTATTTAGGCCTCTCCAACATCTTTTTCAACTTCAACATTACACCCCATCTCCTGTACTCAATACATTGATTTATTAAGGCCAAAAAGCTTTCTTTATGACCTTATCTTCCTCTGATGCCACTTTCAATGAATTATGGATCCAGATCTCTTTGGACCCACACTCCTCAGTGCCCTACTGTTCTCTGTGTAAGACCTATCCCAGCTGGTTCTACAAAACTGCAAAACTGCACTTGTCTGCATTAAATTCCTTCAGTCATTTTTCAGCCTATTTTTCCAGTTGATGCAGATCTCTCTAAGTCCTGATAGCCTTTCTCGCTGTTCACTACACCCGCAATCTTGATGTCATCTGCAAGTTTGCTGATCCAGTTAAACACATTATCATTCAGACCATTGATATAGATGACAAACAACAAAGGACCCAGCACTGATCCCTGTGCACACCAGTAGTCACAGGCATCCAGTTGGAGAGGCAACCCTCTACTACCATAGGACCATAAGGCCATAAGACATAGGAGCAGAATTAGGCCATTTGGCCCATCGAGTCTGCTCCGCCTTTCGATCATGGCTGATCATTTTTCCCCCTCCTCAGCCCTACTCCCCATAACCTTTAATGTCATGTCTAATCAAGAACCTTTCAAATATACCCAATGACCTGGCCTCCACAGCTGCCTGTGGTAATAAATTCCACAAATTCACCACCCTCTGGCTAAAGAAATTTTTCCACATCTCTATCCTGAGGCTATGCCCTCTTGTCCTAGACTCCCCCATCATGGGAAACATCCTTTCCACATCTACTCTGTCTAGCCTTTCAACACTCGAAAGGTTTCAATGAGATCCCCCCTCATCTTTCTAAATTCCAGCAAGTACAAACCCAGAGCTATGAAACATTCCTTGTATGATAACCCTTTCATTCCTGGAATCATCCTTGTGAACCTCCTCTGAACCCTCCCCAATGCCAGTACATCTTTTCTTAGATGAGGAGCCCAAAACTGTTCACAATACTCAAGGTAAGGCCTTATAAAGCCTCAGCATCACATCCCTGCTCTTGTATCCTAGACCTCTTGAAATGAATGCTAACATTGCATTTGCCTTCCTCACCACCAATTCTACCTGCAAGTTAACCTTTAGATTGTTCTGCACAAGGACTCCCAAGTCCCTTTGAATCTCAGATTTTTGGATTATTTTCCCCATTAAGAAAATAGTCTGCACATTTATTTAGACTATCGAACTGCATAACCATGCATTTTCCAATATTATATTTCATTTGCCACTCTCTTGCCCATTCTCCTAATCTGTCTAAGTTCTTCTATAGCTGACCTGTGTTCTTAACACTACCTGCTGCTTCACCAATCTTTATATCATCCGCAAATTTGGCAACAAGGCCATCTATTGCATCATGTAAATCATTTATATACAGCATAAAAAGCAGCGGTCCCAACACCGACCCCTGCAGCCAACCAGAAAGGGATCCTTTTATTGCCAGTCACTGCCTCCTACCAATCAGCCAATCCATGCCAGTAACTTTCCTGTAACGCCATGGTAAGCAGCCTCATATGTGGCACCTTGTCAAATACCTTCTGAAAGTCCAAATATTACAACATCTACTTCATCCCCTTTATCTATCCTATATGTAATCTCCTCAAAGAATTCCAACAGGATCATCAGGCAAGATTTTCCCTTAAGGAAACCATGTTGACTTTTTCCTGTCTTGGCCTGTGTCTCCAAGTTCTCTATCACTACCACTCTCTGGCTGCTCCCATAATGCCTCTACTTCATCCTGAATGCACAGCGACAGAACCTCTTTGATCAGCCTCCCATGTGGGACCTTGTCAAATACCTTACTAAGGTCCATGTAGAAAACATCCATTTTCCCGGTAATTTCCTTGAAAAACTATAAGATTGATTGGACATGACCTACCACCCATGAAGCCATGCTGACTTTCCTTAACCAGTCCATGTCTATTCAAATACTCATAGCTGGTCCCTTAGAATACCATCCAATAGCTTACCCACAACTGGTGTCAGACTTAATGATCTATAATTTCCTGGTTTATGTTCAGTAAGTTTTATAAACAGTGGAACAACATTGGCTATCCTCTAATCCTCTGGTACCTCTCCTTTCACTAAGGATGATTTAAATATCTCAGCTAGGACCCTGGCAATTTCTGCACTTGCCTCCCATAGGATCCAAGGGAACACCCTGTCAAGCCCTGGGGATTCATCTACCTTGATTTGCCTCAGGATAGCAAATACCTCCTCCTCCGTAATCTGTACAGGGTCCATGAAGTTGATGCCACTTTGTCTCATTTCTATAGACCCTGTATCCATCTCCTGGGTAAAAATAGATGCAATGAATTCATTTAAGATCTCTCCCATCTGTTTTGGCTCCACACATGGATTATCATTCTGGTCTTCCAGAGGACCAATTTTGTCGCTTGCAATCGTTCTGCTCTTAACACATCTGGAGAATCCCTTAAGATTCTCCTTTACCTTGTCTGCTAGAGCAACTTCATGCCTTCTTTTAGCCTTCCTGATTTCAGTCTTAAGTGTGTGCTTGCAAGTCTTGTACTCCATAAGCACCTCATTTGTTCCTACTTGCCTATACCTGCTAAGCACCTCCATTTTTTCTCTTAGCCAGGGTCTCAATATCTCTTGAAAACCAAGGGTCATTACATTTGTTATCTTTACCTTTAATTCTGACAGGCTCATACAAGCTTTGCTCTCTCAAAATTTCATTTTTGAAGGCCTCCCACTTACCAAGTACACCTTTGCCAGAAAACGGCCTGTCCCAATTCACACTTGCCAGATCATTTCTGATACCATCAAAGTTGGCCGTTCTTCAATCTAGAATATCATCCCACAGACCAGAACTACCTTTTTGCATATTTACTTTGAAACTAATGGCATTGTGATTACTGGATGCAAAATGTTCCCCTACATAAACTTCTGTCACCTGCCCTGTCTCATTCCATAACAGCAGATCCGGTATCGTACACTCTCTCATTGGAGTTCCATGTACTGATGAAGGAAACTTTCATGAACACATTTGACAAACTCTATCCCATCTAGTCCTTTTACAGTATGGGATGCCTTGTCAATATGTGGAAATTAAAATCACCTACCATAACAACCTTATATCTCTCTTTACAAATTTGTTCCTCTAAATCCCTAGGACTGTTGGGTGGTCTGTAATATAACCCCATTAATGTGGTCATTTGTTGTTCAGTCGTTAAGTCGAGACCGACTCTTCGTGACCTCACGGACTCCTGTGCAACAAGCCTTCTTGTTGGAAACTGCTTCTCTAAAATCCCCCAAGGTCAGACACATTATCTGAGTAATATCCATGATAGCCTCTGTCGTCCTCTCCTTCTATTACCTAACATGAGGGTCTTCTCCAAGGAATCCTGTCTTCTCATGATGTGGCCAAAATATTTGAGCTTTTATCTCATAATCAAGCTTCCGAGTGAGCAGTCTGGCTGTATTTCTTCAAATATTGACTTGTTGGATCTTCTTGCTGCACAACAAACTCTCAACACTTTTCTCCAGCATCCAAGTTCAAAGGCATCGATTCTTTTGTACTCAGCCACACTAATAGTCCAGCTCTCACAGCCATACATCACAACTGGACATACCATAGACTTGACTATATGGATCTTCGCAGGCAATGTTGTCTAATGTGGTCATATCTTTCTTATTTCTCAGTTCCACTCAAAACACCTCACCAGGCAAGTTCTCCATTTCTGGTGCTCCTGATAGAGTACTGCTGTGCCATTTTCCCTGACGAGTAACACCACTCATCCTCCTTTAATCCCTCCTGCTCTGTCACGTCTAGAACAACAGAACCCCGGAATACTGAGCTGTCAGCCCTGCCCCGCCTGCAACTGTCTCAGTAATGGCTACAACGTCATAACTCCAGGTGTTGATCCATGCCCTGAGCTCATCCACCTTTCATACGATTTCATACTTGCATTACACAGCTCAGGACACTAGTCACATCATGCTCAACCTTTTGATTCATGACATAGTCAACATTTGCCTCCATATCCTGGCACTCTGGTTCCCATCTCGATGTAACTCTAGTTTAAACCCCACCCTACTCAAACTTGCCTGTTAGGATATTAGTCCCCCTCCACTCCAGGTGCAAACCGTCCCTTCTGTACAGGTCCCACCTTCCCTGGAAGAGAGCCCAATGATCTAAAGATTTTATACCCTCCTTTCTACACCAACCCCTTGAACTATATAATTTTCCTAGTTCTGGTCTCACTAGCACGTTGCACGGGTAGCAATCCTGAAATCACAACTCTGGAGGTCCTGCCCTTTATCTTAGCACCTAACTTCCTGAACTCTCTATGGAGATCATCGTCACTTGTCTCACCCATTTCATTGGTACCTACATAGACCGTGATCTCTGGCTGTTCACCCTCTGCTGGATGGCAACATACCGTCCAGGAATCTTGTGCTCGTTCATGAACCTTCTGTCCATTTCCCTAACCAACAAATCCCCTATCACCACAGTGTGCCTGTGGTGTACCTGTTGTGGAGGGGGATGTGTACCCAATAAAGTGGTCACTGGGTGTATATTCGGGATCTTCATCTGCTGTAGCCTATCCATTTCAAGGTTCGACGTGTTGTGCATTCAGAGGTGCTCTTCTACATACCACTCCTGTACCATGCTTTAACCTGTCAGCTTGAACCAGTCTGATCATTCTCCTCTGACCTCTCTCATTAACAAAGCGTTTTCATCCTCAGAAATGCTGCTCACTGGATGATTCTTTTCATTTTCACACCATTCTTTGTAAATTCCAGAGAGGGTTGTGCATGAAAATCCCAGGAGATCGACAGTTTCTATGATACTCAAACTACCTCATCTAGCACTATCATTGCACAATCAAAGTCAATTTGATCATTTTTCCCCATTATGATGAAGAACGGAACCTCGAGTATAGTGAAAAGCTGGTCTTGGATACTGATTATACAAATTAAATCATTACTCAGTGCATTGAGCTCGAGTAAGGTAAAACAACAATGTAGAAAGGGTAAAAGCTACAGAACGGTCACAGTGCAGGTAAATGGTAAAGTTCAAGGTGAAATCATATGTACTGTATGTATATATACTGTATGTATATATACTGTACTGCTGCTGAACAACAGCATATGTCAATGATAATAAACCTGGCTCTGATTATGATTCTGATCCACTTCACCACTCTGGAGACAGCCTGTCTATAGGACTTCACTCAGGGAATTGGTCACGTTAAAAATTGATAAATTGGTTTATTATTATCACATGTACCATGAAAACTCTGGTATGCTCTCCATACAGACCATTACTTTACAACATTTCAAGACAGCACCCACCCTGGATATTTTCTCTTCTCCTCTCTCCCATTGGGCAGACAGCACAAATATCTGAAAGGACATACAACCAGGCTTAAGGACAGCTTTAATCTCACTGATATCAGCCTCTTGAATGGACTACTTGTACAATAGGATGGCCTCATGGCCTATCTTCCACTTTACTGTTTATTTTTTTGGCACTTTACCTTTTACCTTTACACTGCTATTGTTTTACCTTATTCTAGCTCAATGCACAGAGTAATGATTTGATCTGTATAAAAATGTACAAGACAAACTTTTCACCATATAAAGTGTAAAACCTACAGAGAAAATGCAATGAGTCTGTTTTATCATAGTCTTATAACAGTGGCTGTCCTTGAGCCCGGTGTTATGTGCTTTTAGACTTTTGTATGGATGGGGAAGAAGAGAGAATGTCTGGGGTGAGTGGGGTGTTTGATTATATTGGCTGCTTTACTGAGGTAGCAGGAAGTGTAAACAGAATCCAGGGAAGAGAGGATGGTTTCTGTGATGTGCAGGGCCGTGTCCACAGCTCTGTAATCCTGGGTGAACAGTTGCCATTACCAAGCCCTTATACATCCAGATAGGATACTTTTTATGGTGCATCAATAAAAATTGGCATGGGTCAAAGGGGATGTGCCCAATGTTTTAGCCTCCTGAGGAAGTAGAAGCATTTCTTGGCTGTGACATCTACGTGGTTGGTCTATTGATAGAACTAGGCTTTTATTAGAAATAGGAATCTGACTTCTTCTCTTCAATATACTTACAAAATGGCAACTGGAGTATTAAAGGATCAAGTCAGGTACAGGAGGCGATGATGGAAAATCAGGGCCCTGAAGTTTAGCTCCAGATGTGGAGGCCAATAATCATGAACTCCTGCTTTGATGACATTTAGAACAAGAGAGGTGTTATTGAGAAATTGTGCAGGGAGAGGTGAGACAGCTGCAGGAATGTGGTGTACCAGTCTGCTCTCCACAGCCACAGAGAACTGCAGAATCAGGGCAGTGTCTCTCCCGCTGAATCCTGGCACGGTGGGTTTGTGACTGGAAATATTAAACAGGGCCTGTACCCTATAGTTAATAGATGAGGAGTGATCCACAGATTCTTATGAGTTGCCAGGGAGGATGTTCCCTGCTGGATTTCCATAACAGGCTCAAGAAAGGGGGTCAGTTTCTAGGGCAAACGAGACAGCAGGGTGGAAGGTGGTGAATTTTGGAAACTCCCTGTGCTGGAGGGATCCAGATGCTCAGTCACAGAGTAGATTCAGCTGTGGAAGGTATTGAGACACATGGGGATAGTGCAGGAAAATCAAACAAAGGTAGAAGGTCGCAGATAGAACTCGCCAACAAATGATGTAACTAGGACTAGTGTAGGTGGTCAGCATGGGACAGTGAGCCCTGTTACTGTGCAGTATCAATCTATCTCATTGAACTGGGAAGTGGGAAAGAAGGGCTGAGTAACTTCCTCTTACCTCCCCTCCCAGCTACACCTATCACTCCGCCTTCCTCCACTTCCCCTCTCCATCTCTGCTCCCTCCATTTGCCCTCTATTTCCCTCTCCCCTTACTCCACCTCCCCATCCACTCATCCCTCCCCACCTCCTTCCTCCACCTCTCCCCTTCACCTTATCCATCTCCTCCTCCCTCCATTTCCTTCCTCCCCCACACTTCCTTCATTCACCTCCCCCTCCACCTCCCTGTCCAACTCCTCCTTCCTCGCCCCTCCTTCCACTTCCCCACACTTCCCCCTTCGCCTCCCACTCCCCCTCTACTTGATGGGCAGGTCCTAAGGAGGGGGAGGGGGTGGAGGAGTAATAGACTCAGAGGAATAAGGGAAATCAAATGGGGGAGAGGGATGGGGACAAGGGACGGAGGGGAGTGGTTACCAGATTTCAGAGGAATTGATGTTCATGCCTTCAGATTTAATGCTACCCAGACAGTATATGAGGTGTTGCTCCTCCAACCTGCCTCTGCCCTCAAGGGCAGTGGAGGAGGCCGTGGAAACACGTGGGTATGGGAGTGGGAAGTAGAATTAAAATTAGAATTATGCCACTGGGAGATCCTGGCCGTACGGATGGAATGAAGGTGCTGGATGAAGTCGGCCTGGATCTCACTGATGCAGAGACTCCACTGGCAATAAATGAACTGATGGATTCAGGTGGGAAGTACTGCCTCACCTGGAAGGACTGTTCATGGCCCTGAACATTGGTGAGGGAGGATGTGAAAGGCAGGTGTAATATTCAGCCCATTTGCAGGACCACACTGCTGCAGACACAGCTGTGACAAGACCAGGTACAACAGCAGGGGCACGTCACACAGTGGGAGTCGGTTGCGGGCGTGGCAACAAAGTTTAATTTGATGACAAATCCAGCGAAGGCTGAAGGACTTTCCTGTCCATTCCTAGGGATGACCGGAGCCAGGGCCATTCCGTTCCTCAGGAGATATGAGGCCTTGTGGTACGACCGAGAGTCACTGCGGAAGCAGCAGGAGCGGGTGAGGCGGTCAGCGCTGGAGGCTGAGCCCAGGGTCCGGCTACACTTCATGGTCCATCAAAGGTAGTCTTCCTCACGGGCTGGACGGATGGGGTGTGCCGTGCCAAGGGCAGCCGCTCAGTCAGACTGGATTACTTGCAGGGTGATGCATGCAGTACATTGCAATCGTTGCCCCCAGACTGACCTTCCCCACCCCTCCCACAGCCCCTAACCAAATCTCCCCACCCCCACACTGTTCCTACCCCCTTACGCCAACCACATCCTCCTTATCCCCATTGCCTCACTCCTTTCCCATCTCCTACCCTCCTCACTACCCTTCACCAACCCTTCCCAGCTACAAGCTCCCCACCACACACTCCTACCCACTTCCCCACTCCCCCTTCCATGTGCCTCCTCTTGATACCATAGGAACATGAAAATATACACTGTGCATCCCCACAGACACCAGACGTCATTGCCTGCTCCCTCTCTCCTCCCCCATCACCACACCCCCACCTCCGCCCCATCCTAAGCCCAGCACCCCAACTCTGTACCCACTCCTACGCCCACCCTTACCCCTTCTCCTCCAAGCCCAGCCTGACCCCACCTCTATCCTACCCCTCTTACACCCACCCCAAGCCCAGCATACAGACCATCTCCACCACATCCCCAGTCCCACCCTGACCCTAACCCAACCCTTAACCCTTCTTCTTCCACCTTGACCCCACTGCCATTGAACCCTCAGTCCCATTCAGGCCTATTCACAGGTCTGGTTCCTGCTCCTGTGTGCCGACTAATCCCCTGTGAATGCTGACCGACTACCCTGGGAACTGCTCTCACTGAGCATGAAGACACCATGGTGAGATCCACTTCTCTCCAGCATCTTAGTCCTTGGCTGGAACCCAGAGACATGGGACTCTCGACGCCGCCTGGACTTGGCCAAGAACCTAAGGTGGCTGAGGTTTCAGCCCGACAGCCCGACAGCCCCCCAGCTCCCACCTCCTCCCCTCTGAGCCCCTCCTCTCTGGGGAGGGCATCAGGTAGCAGTGGACTTGGAGATGTCCTGCAGACAGAGCTGTGGGAACCGTGCTGTCCAGGGGGAGTGTGTCATCATCGCTGATTATTTGATTATTCTAGGGGCTGGGGTTAGTCCAGCTCCTCCCCACAGCTGACTATGCAACCCACTGAAATACTCTCTATTCACACACAAGGCGGGTGCTGGATTTTTTCTTCAGCAAAGGATGCCCATTTGAGTGGGTGCAGAAATGATTCACAGGGATTTTGCTGGGACTGGAGGGCTGGGGTTGATGGGCTGGGACTGTTTTTCCTGGAGATAGGAAAATCTCCTAATGGAGATTAGGAGACCGGGGGGTAACCTTATGAAGGTTTTTAAAATCATGGGGATAGATATGGTGAATGGTCACAGAGTTTTCCTATTGGAAGGGAGTCTAACGCGCGAGAGCATAGGTGAGAGGAAAGATTTAAAGGGGGGGATGAGAGGTAGGTTTGCAGTGGGTATATGAAGTCCCAGAATGATAGAGACATACAGCAGGGCAAGAGGCCCTTCAGCCCAAATCATCCGTGTTGACTGGTGGCCAGTGGGTTAGTCCCATCTGCCCGTGTTTGGCTCATCGCCCTCTAAACCTCTCCGGTCCATGTCCTTAACTAGATGGCTTTTAAATGTTACTAGTATCCCACCTCAACCCCAGTCCTCTCAATGGGATCAGCTCCAACTGAGAATGTGAACCATTCTCAGTTCAAGGACCAAGCTCTGGGGATCATGACTGGAGTGAGCGGCTAACGCAGCCACCAGAAACTTTTTCAGACTGAGGTGAGGGAGGTGGGTGAAATGATAGGGACACGAGGAGGCAGTGGTTGGATGCATGGGTGTCACTTGTGTTAAGTGGATCTTCCTGTGCCAGAGAAGGGCAGATCTCTTCTGTACACTCTGTGACAGTCTGTGATCTCTCCTGTACACTTGGTGACAGTCTGTGACACTCTGTGATCTCTCCTGCACACTCTGTGATCTCTCCTGTACACTTGGTGACAGTCTGTGACACTCTGTGATCTCTCCTGCACACTCTGTGATCTCTCCTGTACACTCGGAGACAGGGAGTGACACTCTGCGACACTCTGTGATCTCTGCTGTACACTCTGTGACACTCTGTGATCTCTGCTGTACACTTGGTGACAGTCTGTGACACTCTGTGATCTCTCCTGCACACTCTGTGATCTCTGCTGTACACTCTGTGACATTCTGTGATCTCTCCTGTACACTCTGTGATCTCTCCTGTACACTCGGAGACAGGGACTGACACTCTGTGACACTCTGTGATCTCTCCTGTACACTTGGTGACACTCTGTGACATTCTGTGATCTCTCCTGTACACTCTGTGACAGGGAGTGCGACTTCCCATCAGCAGGGTGCAGGAATTCAGGGCTTCCCCTGTACACTGAAGGCCACTTCACTGGTCTCTATTGTTATACACACCCAGGACTAATCGTGAACATGAAATGGAACAAATAACTTACATCTTTGTTGCAGGCAATTTCATCTCCAATTGAAAAGAGACCCAAGTATGTTCACAGAAGACTTTAGAATTGAAACCAAAAGTGGCCAGAACTATGGAGACCTCTCACACATCTATTCTGGGGAGTTGCAAGGTAGGTCCTGTTCTGCCGCTGGTTCACGTATACCCCCTGAGGTCCTTTCCTTCGATTATCATAACTCTCAGAGCCTCTGTTACTGCAGTAAAGCTGGGACTGACGTTTGACATGCCAATGCAGTGCACAGTTCTTTGCCTGGACATTACAGTATATTAATAGAAGGACATTTAACACTTTCATTTGATATTCCTTTTGCCTCCTTTTTACCACAGAGGTAGTTGCGGACTTTTTAGTTTAACAGGGCAGAACTTATTTCTGAATATAATGTGTGAGAACAGAATTGTGATGTCAGACATATCTCCTCAGACTGTGCTCCTGATCCAAAGCTATGAGGTCCCTTGGATGGCTGATAAACATAGAAATGCAGTCTGAATTAATTGTTACTGACTTCATTAAAACCTGTGTGGTTTTACAGTATACAAGAACATGCCGTACATACCCAGATCAAAAGCAGTGGATGAACCAGAGGGTTCATAGTCTGCTCAGGGATAGATCTGGCAACCCAGGACTATACAAAAAAACCAGGTACGACTTATGGAGGGCTGTCTCAAGATCAAAGGAACAACTCTGAATATGTTTGGAGGCGGAATTTAATACACATCAACTCTGGCTTGTTTTGCAGGCCATTATCTCCCACAAAGCCAAACCTACCATCATGAATAGCAAAGATGCTTCACTCACAGATGAGCTCGACGCCTTTTAGCCACTCTTTGAAAGGGAGAATAAAACACCTGCAGCATCCGGTGACCCTGTGAACTCTGTCTCAGAAGCTGATGTCAGATCGTTTATCCCCTATCTATCAAGAGGGTGAACCTTGGCAAGGTAACAGGTGTACCTGGTAGGGCTCTGAAAACCTGCGCCACCTCACTGCCAAGTGAGCTCAAAGACATTTTCAATCTCTCATTGCTACATTCTGAAGTTTCCATCTGCTTTAAAAGGGCAAGAGTTATATCAGTGCCCAAGACAAGCAGGGAAAGCTGCCTAGGCAACTATCGTTCAGTGGCATTCACATCTAGGGTGATGAAGTGCTTTGGGAGGTTGATTATGGCTAGAATTAACTCCCGTCTCAGCAAGGGCCTGGACCCACTGCAATTTGCCTGTCACAACAATAGGTCAATGGCAGAGGGGATCTCACTGGCTCTTGACGTGGTCTTGGATCACTGGGACAATACCAGTACCTATGTCAGGGTGCTGTTTATTGACTGTAGTTCAGCATTTAACACCATCATTCCTACAGTCCTGATTGAGAAGGTGCAGAACCTGGGCCTCTGTACCTCTCTCTGCAACTGGATCCTTGACTTTCTAAATGGAAGATCACAATCTGTGTGGATTGAAAATAACATCACCACCTCACTGACAATCAACACTGGCGCACCTCAGGGGTGTGTGCTTAGCCCGCTGATCTACTCACTCTTCACCCACGACTGTGTGGTTAGGCACAGCTCAAATGCCATCCATAAATTTTCTGATGACACCACTATTGCTGGCAGAATTTCAAATGGTACGAGAAGGCGTACAGGAAGAAGATATATAGGTTGAAAGGAAAGGTTAAAAGTTTGGGAAAGCCATGGTTTTCAAGGGATATAGGAAACTTGGTTCGGAAAAAGAGAGGAATCTACAATAAATATAGGCAGCTTGGAGTTAATGAGGTGCTTGAGGAAAATAAAGAATGTAAAAAGAATCTTAAGAAAGAAATTAGAAAAGCTAAAAGAAGATACGAGGCTGCTTTAGCAAGTAAGGTGAAAATAAATCCAAAGGGTTCCTACAGTTATGTTAATAGCAAAAGGATAATGAGGGATAAAGTTGGTCCCTTAGAGAATCAGAGTGGACGGCTATGTGTGGAGCCAAAAGAGATGGGGGAGATTTTGAACAATTTCTTTTCTTTGGTATTCACTGAGGAGAAGGATATTGAATTGTGTAAGGAAAAGGAAACAAGAAGGGTAGTTATGGAAAGTATGACGATTAAAGAAGAGGAAGTACTGGCGCTTTTAAGGAATATAAAAGTGGTTAAGTCTCCAGGTCCGTACAAGATATTCCCTAGGACCTTGAGGGAAGTTAGTGTGAAATAGCAGGGGCTCAGACAGAAATGTTTCAAGTGTCATTAGAAACGGGAATGGTCCCGGAGGATTGGTGTATTGCTCATGTTGTTCTATTGTTTAAAAAGGGTTCTAAGAGTAAACCCAGCAATTATCGGCCTGTGAGTTTGATGTCAGTGGTGGGCAAATTGATGGAAAGTATTCTTAGAGATGGTATATATAATTATCTGGATAGACAGGGTCTGATTAGGAACAGTCAACATGGATTTGTGCGTGGAAGGTCATGTTTGACAAATCTTATTGAATTTTTTGATGAGGTTTCTAGGAAAGTTGATGAGGGTAAAGTGGTGGATGTTGTCTATATGGACTTCAGTAAGGCCTTTGACAAGGTTCCACATGGAAGGTTAGTTAAGAAGGTTCAATCGTTAGGCATTAATATCGAAGTAGTAAAATGGATTCAGCAGTGGCCGGATGAGAGTGTACTGGGTCCAATGTTGTTTGTCATATATATTAATAATCTGGATGATGGGGTGGTAAATTGGATGAGTAAGTATGCAGATGATACTAAGATAGGTGGCGTTGTGGATAATGAAGTAGGTTTTCAAAGCTTGCAGAGAGATTTAGGCCAGTTAGAAGAGTGGGCTGAAAGATGGCAGATGGAGTTTAATGCTGAAAAATGTGAGGTGCTACATCTTGGTAGGACTAATCAAAATAAGATATACATGGTAAATGGTAGGGCATTGAAGAATGCTGTAGAACAGAGGAATCTCAAAATAATGGTAGAATCTCATGTGGATAGGGTGGTGAAGAAAGCTTTTGGTATGCTGTCCTTTATTAATCAGAGCATTGAGTATGGGAGTTGGGATGTAATGTTGAAATTGTATAAGGCATTGGTAAGGCCAAATTTGGAGTATTGTGTACAGTTCTGGTCACCGAATTATAGGAAAGATGTCAATAAAATTGAGAGTACAGAGGAGATTTACTAAAATGTTACCTGGGTTTCATCTCCTAAGTTACAGAGAAAGGTTGAACAAGTTAGGGCTTTATTCGTTGGAGCGTAGGAGGCTGAGGGGGGACTTGATAGAGGTATTTAAAATTATGATGGGGATTGATAGAGTTGACGTGGATAGGCTTTTTCCATTGAGAATGGGGGAGATTCAAACAAGAGGACATGAGTTGAGAGTTAAAGGACAAAAGTTTAGGGGTAACATGAGGGGGAACTTCTTTACTCAGTGAGTGGTAGCTGTGTGGAACGAGCTTCCAGCAGAAGTGGTTGAGGTAGGTTTGATGTTGTTGTTTAAAGTTAAATTGGATAGTTATATGGACAGGAAAGGAAAGGAGGGTTATGGGCCGAGTGCAGGTAGGTGGGACTAGGTGAGAGTAAGAGTTCGGCACGGACTAGAAGGGCCAAGATGGTCTGTTTCCGTGCTGTAATTGTTATATAGTCATATGGTTATATCCGTTAGTGGAGTGGTGTCACAACAACAACCTTGCACTCAAAGTCAGTAATACCACAGAACTGAGTGTGGACTTCAGAAAGGGTAAGATGAGGGAACACACACCAATCCTCAAAGAGGGATCATGAGTGAGCAATTTCAATTCATGGGTGTCAACATCTCTGTAGATCTATCCTGGGCCCAACATATTGTTGAAGCAATAAAGGAGGCACGACAGCAGCTATATGTCATTATCTTTCTCAGGAAATTTGGTATCTCACCAAAGACACTTCAGATTTCTCCAGGTGTACCATGGAGAGCATTCTAACTGGCTAACAACAGGAATTCTGCAGATGCTGGAAATTCAAGCAACACACATCAAAGTTGCTGGTGAACGCAGCAGGCCAAGCAGCATCTATAGGAAGAGGCGCAGTCGACGTTTCAGGCCGAGACCCTGTCCTGACGAAGGGTCTCGGCCTGAAACGTCGACTGCGCCTCTTCCTATAGATGCTGCTTGGCCTGCTGCGTTCACCAGCAACTTTGATTCTAACTGGCTATATCACTGCCTGATATGGGGGTGGGGGAGGTGGTGGGAGGCTACTGCACAGGATCAAAATAAGCTGCAGAGAGTTGTAAACTTAGTCAGCTCCATCACAAGCACCAGCCTCCAACGTATCCAAACCGACTTCAAGGAGCGATGCCTCAAAAAGGCGACATCCATCATTAAGGGTCCCCATCACTCAGTACACTGCCTGTTCTCTTTGTTACCATCAGGGAGTACAGAAGCCTGAAGGCACACGCTCAGCGATTCAGAAACAGCTCCTTCCCTCTGCCATCCGATTTCTGAATGGACATTGAACCCATGAATACGACCTCACTACATTTTTATTTTTTTAAATTTTTGCACTGCTTGTTTAATTTAACTATTTCATTATATATTTATTGTAATTCACAGTTTTTTCCTTTATTATTGTGTATTGCATTGTACTGCTGCTGCAAAGACAACAGATTTCACAACATATTCAGTTGATATTCAGCCTGGTTCTGAATCTGAATGGAAACCCTCGTGCTTTTTTCTAGTAGGATAATGGATTGGATAAAGGACTGGAAATTTGCAAATGTCTTTAAGAAAGGAGATTTACAAATGATCGGAAATGATAGGACAATTACTTGGTAACATTTTAGAGCCTATTATTAAGTATGAAGTTCCAGGGTACTTGGAAGCACGCAATAAAATAGTTTGGTCAGCTTTGTTTCCTTAAGGGGAAATATTGCCTGACAAATTTGTTGGAATTCTTAGAGGAAGTAACAGGCAAGATAGACAGAGAGAGTCAGTGGATGTTGTTGACTTGGATTTTCAGAAGGCCTCTGACAAGGTGCTGTATGTGAAATAAGAGTCCACGGTATTACAGGAAGGATACTAGCATGGATAGAAGATTGGCTGACTGTCAGGAGGCAAAGAGTAGGAATAAAGGGGGCCTTTTCTGGTTGGCTGCCGATGACTAGCAATGTTCCACAGAGACCACTTTTGGGTCTGCTACATTTTATGTTGTATGTTTTTGATCTGTTTGATGGAATTGATGGTTTTGTGGCTAGACTTATGGATCATACAAAGGTAGGTGGAGGGACAGGTAGGGTCGGGTAAGCAGGGAGTCTGCAGAAGGTTGATATTGGACAAGCTGATGTTGTGGACATACATCTGGCAGATGGAATACAGCATAAGGAAATTTATGATCATGTGGAAGGATTAAAGGCATGGACTATTCTCCATTTTTAGAAATTGAAGGTGCAAGGGGAGCTGGGAGTCTTAGTGTAGGATTTAGAAACATAGAGCATAGAAACAGAGAAAACCTACAGCACAATACAGGCCCTTCAGCCCACAATGCTGTACCCAACATGTACTTACTTTAGAAATTACCTAGGGTTACCCATAACCCTCTATTCTTCAAAACTCCATGTACCTAAATGAGAATCGCTTAAAAGACCCTATTGTAACCACCTCCACCAGCATCGCTGGCAGCCCATTCCACGCACTCACACTTTCTGTGTAAAAAACTCACCCCAGATGTCTTCCAAGCACCTTAAAACTGTGCCCTCTCATGTTAGCCATTTCAGCCCTGGGAAAAAGCCTCTGACTATCCACAAGATCAATGCCTCCCATCATCTTATACACCTCTATCAAATTATCTCTCATCCTCCATCGCTCCAAGGAGAGAAGGCCAAGCTCACTCCTATGGACTCAGACCCCAAAATCCCTCTGATTCTCCACACTGCCAAGAGTCCTACTATTAATACAATATTCTGCCATCATATTTGAAATGAACCACCTCACACCTATCTGGGTAGAACTCCATCTGCCACTTCTCAGCCTAGTTTTGCATCCTATCAATGTCCCGCTGTAACCTCTGACAACCCTCCACACTGTCCACAACACCTCCAACCTTTGTGTCATCAGCAAACTTACTAACCCATCCCTCCACTTCCTCATCCAGGTCATTTATAAAAATCATGAAGAGTAGGGGTCCCAGAACAGATCCCTGAGGCACACCACTGGTCACCGACCTCCATGCAGAATATGACCCATCTACAACCACTCTTTACCTTCTGTGAGCAAGCCCGTTCTGGATCCACAAAGCAATGTCCCCTTGGATCCCATGCCTTCTTACTTTCTCAATGAGCTTGCATGGGGTACCTTATCAAATGCCTTGCTGAAATCGATACACACTATATCTACTGCTCTACCTTAATCAAAAAGTGTTTCGTCACATCCTCAAAAAATTCAATCAGGCTCGTAAGGCACGACCTGCCTTTGACAAAGCCATGCTGACTACTCCTAATCATATTATGCCTCTCCAAATGTTCATAAATCCTGCCTCTCAGGATCTTCTCCATCAACTTACTAACCACTGAGGTAAGACTCACTGGTCTATAATTTCCTGGTCTATTGCTACTCCCCTTCTTGAATAAAGGAACAACATCTGCAACCCTACCATCCTTTGGAACCTCTCCTGTCCTCATTGATGATGCAGAGATCATCACTAGAGGCTCAGCAATCTCCTCCCTCACCTCCCACAGTAGCCTGGGGTACATCTGGTATGGTCCTGGTGAATTATCCAACTTGATGCTTTCCAGAAGCTCCAGCACATCCTCTTTCTCAATATCTATATGCTGAAGCTTGTCAGTCCACTGTAAGTCATCCCTACAATCGCCAAGGTCCTTTTCCATAGTGAATACTGAAGTAAAATACTCATTAAGTATCTCCGCCACCTCCTTCGGTTCCATACACACTTTCCACTGTCACACTTGATTGGTCCTATTCTCTCATGTCTTATCCTCTTGCTCTTCGCATACTTGTAGAATGCCTTGGGGTTTTCCTTTATCCTGCTCACCAAGGCCTTCTCATGGCCCCTCCTGACTCTCTTAATTTCTTTCTTAAGATCCTTCCTGCTAGCCTTATAATCTTATAGGTCTCTATCATTACCTAGTTTTTTGAACCTTTCGTAAGCTCTTCTTTTCTTCTTGACTAGATTTAAAACAGCCTTTGTACACCATGGTTCCTGTACCCTACCATCCTTTCCGTGTCATTGGAACGTATCTATGCAGAACTCCACGCAAATATCCCCTGAACATTTGCCACATTTTTGCCATACATTTCCCTGAGAACTCCCAATTTATGCTTCTGAATTCCTGCCTGATAGCTTCATATTTCCCCTTACCCCAATTACACACTTTCCTAACTTGTCTGTTCCTATCTCTCTCCGATGCTATGGTAAAGGAGATAGAATTGTGATCACTATCTCCAAAATGTTCTCCCACTGAGAGACCTGTCACCTGACCAGGTTCATTTCCCAATACCAGATCAAGCACAGCCTCTCCTCTTGTAGGCTTATCAATATACTGTGTCAAGAAACCTTCCTGAACACACCTAACAAATTCCACCTTGAACTAGGGACATGCCAATCAATATTGGGGAAATTAAAATCTCCCATCATGACAACCCTGTTATTATTGCACTGTTCCAGAATCTGTCTCCCTATCTGCTCCTCGATGTCCCTGTTACTATTGGGTGGTCTAAAAAAAACACCCATAGAGTTATTCACCCCATCTTGTTCCTAACTTCTACCCATAGAGACTCTGTAGACAACCTCTCCATGACTTCCTCCTTTCCTACATTATCTCTGATCAACAGCGCCGCACCCCCACATCTTTGGCCTCCGTCCCTTTCCTTTCTGAAACATCTAAAACCTGGCACTCTAAGTAGCCATTCCTGCCCCTGTGTCATCCAAGTCTCTGTAATGGCCACAATGTCATAGTTCCAAGTATGATCCACGCTCTAAGCTCATCTGCTTTGTTCATGATACACCTTGCATTAATATAGACACATCTCAAACATCAGTCTGAGCGCATCCCTTCTCTATCACCTGCCCATCTTCCATCTCACACTGTCTCCAAGCTTTCTCTATTTGTGAGCCAACTGCCCCTTCCTCCGTCTCTTCAGTTCGGTTCCCACTCCCGATCAAGTCTAGTTTAAACTCTCCCCAATAGCCTTAGCAAACTTCCCTGCCAGGATATTGGTCCCCCTCGGATTCAAGTGCATCCTTATTGTACAGGACACGCCTACCTCAAAAGAGTTGCCAATGATGCAGAAATCTGAATCCATGACCCCTGCTCCAATCCCTCAGCCACACATTTATCCTCCACTTCACTCTATTCCTATACTCACTGTCACGTGGCACAGGCAGTAATCCCGAGATTACTACCCTTGTGGTCCTGCTTCTCAGCTTCTTTCCTAACTCCCTGTAGTCTGTTTTCAGGACCTCATCCCTTTTTCTACCTATGTTGTTGGTACCAATATGTACCAAGACCTCTGGCTGTTCACCTTCCAACTTCGGGATATCGTGGACGCAATCAGAAACATCCCAGACCCTGGCACCTGGGAGGCAAACTACCATCTGTGTTTCTTTCCTGAGTCCACAGAATTGCCTGTCTGACCCCCTAACTATAGAGTCCCGTATCACTGCTGCCATCCCCTTCCTTTCCCGACCCTTCTGAACCACAGGGCCAGACTCTGTGCCACTGCTGCTTCCCCCAACAGTAAAGCAGGAGTACTTATTGTCAGGGGGTACAGCCACAGGGGTGCTCTCTAGTCTCTGACTCCTGCTCTTCCCTGTCCTGACTGTTACCCATTTATCTGTCTCCCCAGGCACTGGTGTGACTACCTGCCTATAGCTCCTCTCGATCACCTCCTCACTCTCCCTGACCAGACGAAGGTCATCGAGCTGCATCCCCAGTTCCCAGTTCCCTAACACGGTCCCTAAGGAGCTGCAGCTCCACGCATCTGGTGCAGATGTGGCCGTCCAGGTGGCTGGGAATCCCCCGGACATCCCACATCCGACGCCCAGTACAGAACACCGGCCTCACACACATACTTCCTATTCCTATTCTTCACAAGTAACTTACTTCACCTTGACCCGTTATCGCTGAAGCCCCGTTGAGCCAAAGCCCTCCTACTCTGACTCCCTCTACTCCAACAGCCGCTCCACTTGCATCCGCTATATAAAGCTGCCTTCTTTTTAAATTCTTCCCGCCAGTCTAACTCACTGACATCTACGCGCCTGTGCAGTCATGCCTTGATCAAACCACTGAAGAAAAAATGCTCTCCTTTTAAATTCTTCCTGCCGGTCTAACTCGCTGACATCCACTTGTCTGCTCAGTCGTGCCTCGATCCTGAAGGTCAACTTGTATGTTTAGTCAGTGGTAGGAAGACAAATGCAAGGTTAGCATTCTAGAAGACAAGAATATAAAAACAAGCATATAATAATGAGGCTTTATAAGGTTTTGGTCAGACCACATTTGGAGTATTGTGAGCAGATCTGGGCCCCATATCAAAGAAAGGATGGGCAGGTGTTGGAGAGAGTCCACAGGAGGTTGACAAAAATCATCCCAGGAATGAAAGAGTTAATACACGAGGAGTATTTGATTGCTCTAGGCCTGTACTTGCTGGAGTTTATAAGAGCGAGGAGGACTCTCATTGAAACATACTGAATATTGAAAGCTGTGGTTGGATAGAGGATTTTTCCAGTAGGCTAGGGCCAGAGGGCATGTGCTTAGAATAAAGGGACAAAGGGCTGAGGAGAAATTTAATCAGCCAGAGGTGGTGAGTCTGGGGAATTCACTACCAAAGACAGCTATGGAGGCCAAGTCATTGGCTATATTTAAAGCAGGTTTGATTGGTTATTAATTAGTAAGTGTGTCAAAGATTATAGGGAGAAGACAGGAGGATGGGGTTGAGAGGAAAAATAAATAAAATCGAATGGAGCTGGGGCCACATTGCAACAGAAAGGCAGAGAGGCAGAGAGGAAGGAGGGGAACTTGCAAGGAGATGCTTTCCTTCCATCGTTTATCTGGACCTCGTGTGTTTCCAATCATGGATCAGAGGTCCTCAAAGCCACTTCAACCATTGCCGCTCAGCTCTGGGCAATCATGGGCCAGAGGTTCGCAACTATGTGAGTGTCCAGTGGGCATTTGATGGTTAGCATGGATTAGACGGGCTGTATCTTTCTACATCTCTCCGCTGTCTGCCTGCAGTCTCCACCTGTGGCAGAGCTCGTGAGGGTCTGACTGTGTCTGGAGTCAGGGGTCAGGTGTGTGAATGTGCAAAGCACACAAAACACTGGGGACGCTTGGTGGCTCAGACAGCAAGCGTGGAGGTGGAACAGACAGTTGATGTTTTGGGCTGAGTCCCTTCACCTAGAAATCAGGGGATGTGAATGATTTGGCCTCCCCAGCAGAGCCAACTAAATGTTAGGGTTTAAATATAGCTGGACTGGTAGAGAATGTGATGTTGGTTTAGCCCCTGGAGGATCTGGAGCAGGCTGTGGTGGGGGTATTTTTCCAGCTGTAGTTACCCTAGATCTCAGTGTGCCTGATGGCCAGAACTGCTGCTACCTGCTGCATCAGGTACTTTGTGCCAGGCCTGAGGTCTCTGTCTCTGACTGCCCTTCAGAAACTCACCACCACCGACAATTGTCAGCATGGTCTTTGGCCAGCTGAGGAATAGAGTAACGTATAACAATCAGGAAATCTTCACTTGAACACAAACTGATCATAGAAAAAGATTTAAGCCTAATATTAACCCAACCCTTGCCATACCCAACAGAGACATAAACACGAGGAATTCTGCAGATGCTGGAAATTCAACCAACACACATCAAAGTTGCTGGTGAATGCAGCAGGCCAGGCAGCATCGCTAGGAAGAGGTACAGTCGACGTTTCGGGCCGAGACCCTTCATCAAGACTAACTGAAGGAAGAGCTAGTAATTTTAACTCCACGTCCCATTCCCATTCTGATGTGTCTGTCCACAGCCTCCTCTACTGTCAAGATGAAGCCACACTCAGGTTGGAGGAACAACACCTTATATTCCGTCTGGGTAGCCTCCAACCTGATGGCATGAACATTGACTTCTCTAACTTCTGCTAATGCCCCACCTCCCCCTCGTACCCCATCCGTTATTTATTTATATACACACATTCTTTCTCTCTCCCCTTTTTCTCCCTCTGTCCCTCTGACTATACCCCTTGCCCACCCTCTGGGATCCCCCCCCCCCGCTTTTCCTTCTCCCTGGGCCTCCTGTCCCATGATCCTCTCGTATCCCTTTTGCCAATCACCTGTCCAGCTCTTGGCTCCATCCCTCCCCCTCCTGTCTTCTCCTATCATTTTGGATCTCCCCCTCCCCCTCCCACTTTCAAATCTCTTACTAACTCTTCCTTCAGTTAGTCCTGACGAAGGGTCTCCGCCCGAAATGTCGACTGTACCTCTTCCTATATATGCTGCCTGGCCTGCTGCGTTCACCAGCAACTTTGATGTGTAACAAAGGACATGCTGGGGAGAGGCAGGCAGGAGACAGGGAAAGGGATGAACTGCTCATGGCAGCAAGGGATCAGTGTGAATGAACAGGATTTCTAGGAGACAAAAATATTGGCCAAGTAACTCAATCATATGAAAAGCAAATAAAGCCTGGACTTGTACTGGATGAGAGGGAAAATAAATCAGCCATAATCAAATGGAAGAACAGTCTGAAAGGGCCAAATGGCCTAATTCTGTTGCAATATCCTATGGTTTTATGATTGAAGCGCGGATGGATGAGTCTGACTCAGGTGCAGTGCTGACTGCCTGGGAGGTGGGCTCGGGGGATGCGATCCAGTGCCGAGTGCAGGAAGTTACTTTGCAGTCTGTAGGCCTTTCTCTAATGGTGACTTCTCATTTTGGTTTCAAAATGATAACGTATAAAGAACTGAAGTGAACTCACCCTGTACACAATACTAAAGCAGCACAGGATCTGCGGGAGGAACTCAGCAGGTCGAGCCAATTCTGTAGTGGGCGGGGAAATTGTCGACATTTCAACAGACCCTGCATCAGAACCCGAAATATTGATGATTCCTTTCCTCCACCAGCTCCACTGTCCTTCGCAGATGCGACTCGACTCGCTGAGTTCCTCAAGGGGGGCGCTGCTTTACATTCCAGCACTCGGTGTCTCCACATTACCCGAGCTTCCTTTGTATTTCTGTATGGTACATTGCCCTGCCTATGAATGCATGTTCTGGATCAGGCACGTTAGCTTTGTCCAGCTTTCTCACATTGGATCACTGACTTGGTTGTTTGATGGTGCGATTGTCATCGTAAATCACACAAAGTGAGTTATCTGAAGGCAGGAGCATGTAGAGCGGGAGAAGAAATGAGGCTCTGATTTACTGGAGATGAGTGCAAGGAGGCTGGTGTATGGAATGGGGTCCCTGTCTCTGGGATGGACACTGATTGTCCAGCCTGTGTGAGCCAAGGATACGTGTGGAGTCAGTGATGGATGAGTGTGACAATTCCTAGAGCACTGAATCCAGTGCCATTCAACCTCACTGATGAAACGCCACAAGATGTGGCCAAGGTTACTTGACTAAGGTGCCTTCCTCTCTACAAACAGGCGAGAACAGTTCCTACTGCCATGGCTCCATCATCGATGGTCGATTTGAAGGGTTTATTCAAACACAGGAGGGCAGATATTATGTCGAACCGATGGAGCGGTATGTTCAGAGAGAGAATTCTGCCATCCATTCTATCATCTATCACCAGGATGATGTTGGTGAGTACCGATCAGATGAGAAATGTGACTTGAAGGTAGGGCAGCAGTTTGTTTACTGGGAACAATACACTGCACAACTCATGAGGTTTGTTGACCTGGAGCACTGTTGTTGAAAGAGTGGAGCACATAGAACTTGAGAAGAAAGGGAGAGCAACATTTCCCAATAGAAGCAGGACAATTCCATCAGAAACAGAGAATGAATTATACATTGCAATTTAATCTCAGGGTTTGTGCCAAATTTGACTGACTTTGAACAGTCTGTCAGGGTGTGGGAAGGAGCACATCCTGGTCCAATTCAGCCTCCTTTCAGAGGAGCTGCTGATCCGGTGCTGTGAACTACAGATCGATGTCTCTTGTGGGGTGCTGTAGTACAGAGAGATCAGGATGAGGGAGAAGGGACATTTCCACGAACAGATTGCGTGTGAAATGATGAGTGCAGTGGGAGTCATTTGGGTCAGTGAGCTCAGATAGAACTGGCTTTGTTCCAGCTTTGTTGGAAGTTTTAGTGAGGTTAACAAGTCCTAGGATGTTGATCATGTCAACAGGATATGAGTCAGTATTTGGGAAAGATTAAACTTCCAAAAAAATTAGATGCCAGAAATTCTTTTGTGTGTCGTGTTTCTGTGTGAATCCCCAAGTAGTTCAATAGAAACCCGAATCACTGAACTAAACAAGATCCCTTGTAATGAATCAACTCATTTCCAACATGAGTTCTTGGTCCTCTGTGCTCACGCTGAATATCTGCACATGGCAGATGGTTCCCATCCGGACACAATTCACATGGTTCACATCTGCAGAGAGCTTGGAGTAGATGTTACTGGAGTGAAGTAAACGGGTCCACTTATGGGCACCTGCACCATAGTAAACTATAACTAGGAAGCTTCAGCTTTGGTCAAGGGATCAGTCCTTTTGGTTCATGACTGGACATTGAAGACATTGATCTTCATCCGGCTGTATCTCCTTTAAGAATTATTTTAAGAATCAGGAGCTGGGCGGAGAGTAACTGTGGCATCAGTGAGCCTATGCTGAAGTAAAGAGCATTGAGGGCAGACTTGGCAGTGGTTGGAGTCAGAAATATAGGTGGTTGCTGGAGTGCAAACATTCTCTTCCAAAGGATCCTTAGGGTATCTTCCCAGATTTTTATTATGATTTAACCCCTGTGCTGTTCTGTTTTGACCATTGGGTGAGTGGTTTCTGTGCCCCTTGCTGCCTCACAGTTCTCCTCAGGGGCTGCCAGAAGGCTGTTGCCCTCCCCTTTCTCCCAGGTGACCCAAGGCCATCTCTTGCCTCAGATGTGCTGGGTTCACACAGCTGCCTGGAGTCAACGGGGCAGCTTGGCTTAGCTGGGTGTGTGGTGGGGTGAGGGGAGTGAGGGGGACACCAAGGGGAATTGGATGGACACTGGGGACCTAAACTCTCCCCATTGCTGTACGCTCCTAACCCGAAGCTGTCGCCGGGGGTGGGGGGGGATGCTGGTAGCGGACCCAAATGCAAGACACAGACACTGAAGTACCAGGAACAGGACAGGACTAGAGACTAGAGTTAGTGACGTGACTGGATGCAGACTAGGAGCTGGGACAAGAACACAGACTTGGGCTAGGACATTGGCTAGGCAAGCGGGACCAGGACAAGGAACTGGGAACTAGGAGCCTGGGCTTGGACTCCGAGCTGAAGACTGGACAAGGACCCAGAACCTGGGTGTTGACTCGGGCTTGGACCCTGGAACTAGGCGAGGACATCATGTGGCTACAGGACTGGATATGGCTTGGGTTCCTTGAGGCGAGGACATGACGAGGCTTGGGTTCCTCGAGGCGAGGACATGATGAGGCTTGGGTTCGGACTCTGAGTCAGAGACTGGACAAGACCCAGAACCTAGGCCTTGACTTGGGCTCAGACTCTGGAACTAGGCGAAGACATGATGTGGTCTTGGGAGACAGGAACCTCGGAACACAAAGGCAGAAGCCTTGATTTGGTCTTGGGGAGGACAGGAACACAGGGCCTTGGTCTAGACCATGGGAACACGGAGCCTTGGACTTGAGAGATAGGAACATGGAACACAGAGCCGGGACCCCTCCTTGGGAACAGGACGTAGGGCTGGGATTCATACACAGAATGCTGAACACGGTGAAACGGTTCCCAATACTAGGTAGCAGCAAACGGCTGGACCCACCTCGCAAAGGCGTGGACACAGAGACAGTTCCCAACACAAGGTAGTGGCAAACAGCCAGACCTACCTAGCGAAGACATGGACACAGAGACGGTTCCCAACACTAGGTAGTGGCAAACGGCCGGACCTACCTAGCGAAGGCGTGGATACAGAGACAGTTCCAACTCAATGATAGACGGTTCCTTATTTTGACACAGCAAGGCTCTGGTCTCGCTCCGGTGGTTGAACTTGACAAAGTTGCAGGCAAGGCTTCAGAAGGAAGGGGAAGGGAGGGGAACAGTCCAACCTCAGGGTAATGGCAAAAATAGCCTGGCTCACCCATCAGAGGCAAGGACTGGAAGGGACAGATCCAACCGCAGGGTAATGGCAAAGACGGCCTGACTTACCCCACAGAGGCGAGGACAGGATACTGACAGGACAAACCAGCACCCACACTTCTTCTTCTATTTCCGGCAGTTTAGACACATCTAGGCGTATTACTGCCCTCCATAGGATGTATAATTAATTATAGAATTTCAAGGAACTCAAGTTCTCGAATATAACCTAGTCTCATGTATAAACAGTCACATGGTTTCCAAATAATTGCATTGCCTGAAATTACATTAATATCATTTGAATCATTTGTCAAACTAAAAGCTTCTTGTTTGAGAATATTCATTATCGCATGCTTAACATTTAAAATTGCTGTTTTCCAAGTCTATCTGCTATTTCCAAGTTTTCCTTTTCTTGAATCAAAGCCTGCAGATGTTTATTGAGATCTTGAAGTTCTTCCTCAGTTGTTTCCATTTTATAATCCGAATGTAGATAATTCACTTTGCAACAAATTCCTTTTTCCTTCTGTAACTTTGGAATAAGTTCCTCCACTTTTAATCTGTTTTCCATGTCACTGAATTTTGACAAGCATCTTTTTCAGAAACCGTCTCCTTTAAATGCAGTACCATTTCATCCAATCTCTTTCCAACTCACAGTTGTTCTTATTGAGTACTTCTATTTGTTGATGGAATTCTGCACATTTACCCTGGGTTTCAACTATGTTTCTGTAAACATAAAATCTGAGGTTTCTCCCTTAAATTCTGATACATACTTATTAAATTCTTGATCATTTGTGATAAGACTCCTTGCATTCCTTTGTGATATATATATATATACACACACAGCCATTAATTTCCTGCCTCTCCTGCCTGTGAACTGTTTGATCCTCCATTCAGCATATCTTTGACTGCTTCCCACCTAAGCCCTGTAATACCAAGATATTTTTCTGCAGCCTTGACTATAATTTTAATTTTTTCAGTTCTTTTGTCTGTTTGCGCTGACCAGTTAATTGCATCTACCATAAACAGTATGAAATCCTTCTTACTCATAATTAGTATATCCTTATTTATCATATTACAGCCCTCACAGTTCACTGGTTTATTATTCCCTGTAAACAACAGGAATTCTGCAGATGCTGGAAATTCAAGCAACATACATCAAAGTTGCTGGTGAACGCAGCAGGCCAAGCAGCATCTGTAGGAAGAGGCGCAGTCGACGTTTCAGTCCGAGACCCTTCGTCAGGACGCTACAGATGCTGCTTGGCCTGCTGCGTTCACCAGCAACTTTGATGTATGTTGCTATTATTCCCTGTATTTGTTTGCTTGATAGCCTGCTCCTTTCCAGCAAATGCTTTCACTGCCTCTGCGTAACTAATCCTTTGAGTTACTTTTACATATTTTATCTCAGCTTCTTTCTTGCTAATAATGCACCTTTGATAAGCTGCACTGTGATCCTCACCACAATTACAACATTTCATCCTAGCTCCCGCCTCACATTTCCTGTATTCATGTTCTCCAGCGCATCGTCCACATCTTTGTTTCTCTCTGCAGACCGCCACAATATGCTCGATTTTCTGACATTTAAAGCATCTTAAAGGCGCTGGTATATATATTCTGACCTCATAACACATATACCCTAAATAAACTTTAGTCGGCAATCTCTCTTCATCAAAGTTAATCATAACCGATAAACTATCACACCTTTTCCTGTTTCTTGTAGCTTTCAAACCTTTGGTCTCAATAATTTTTGCTCCTTTCATGTTCTGTTTAATCTCATCCATAGTAACTTCTGTTGGTATCCCCGAAATAACTCCTCTAGTCCACTTTCTATTGTTGGGTATTGAGCGTTGTACTTTTTTGCTGTTTATTTTATTTAATCTTATCACTTTGCCTTGTTGAGCACTATCCCGACAAATCACTAATAGCGATCCATTTAGTAAAATCTTTACTTTTATGACTTCACCTATAAGTTTGTTGGTTACCTTCGTCAAATGAATCGGGTTTCATTCACCAAAAGACGCTCCACCTTTGCTCAGTTTTATAATTGCTTTAATCTCATCTTCTTTCCATTGTTTTGCTATCCTATTTTGTTTGTCTTCTGACTCCTCAGAGTTTGACATCTCATACCTCTGTTTTCTTTTCTTACTCTTTCCCCTCCATTCCTCCTTCTTGCCAACATCCATCTCTAACCCACTTCCACTATCCGTGAACCAGCAGTTCATCCTGCGGGCTATTCTCTTTATCAACTCAGCAGATGTGGCCTCCGTACTCATCTCCTCTTCAGCAGTTCTGCCCACAATCGGCACTCCGGTCTGGCTCGAGTCGGTGATGAAAACAAGCGACATCGTCACCCTCCGTTCCTCACTGTGCAGTTCAATGTGCAGGCTCGATACTCCACAATTCAGCTCTATTCGTTCAATTCGCCTCTCCCCAATTCAGCCTCAACTCAAATCAACTCAATTCAACTGAACCTCAATCCCACCCAGCAGTTCCTCTTTGTCAGCTCTCACCTCCTCAATTTCTTTTTCAAGTCCAGCACCCACACTCGAACGCAAGGCCACTTATATTCCCAGCCCCAAGACGAGCATCAGGTGCCTATGATAAAGCCCAACAGAAACAAGGGACCCGGAGTCAGGAGTCCACGGACCGGACCGTGAACCGGAACGCGGACTTCATGGACCGGACCATGACAGAAGCTGGCCAGGCTGACAGAGCCTGTGTCGGCTGGGGGTGGGTCTTCCTCCTTACTTCTCCTCCCCTCTTCTGATGAGGGGCTGTGAGTACCTGGGTCCAGTTCTCTGCTGCTACAGCAAAAAGTCTGCTCACCCTCACAGAATTGCCAGCTTTATTCCCTCTGTTCACCAGGGTGTTCATCTGCCCGCAAGGGGTAGAGTCCAGAAGCAGACTACAGATGCCTAGTGCCTGGTCTCTCCCTATGATGAGCATCTGCCCTCTTTCTCTGATCCCTCTCAGCGCTGTCTTGGTGCTTCTTCTGGGGTCTCTCCCCACCCCTGCACTGGGCAGAGAGATGCACCTGCAATCTGCACACACACAACACACACAGCACACACGTTTTACCAGACAGGGTGACAGAAACAAAAACAGTAAGTGTTGGAGACACAAAGATTCTGCAGATGCTGGAGATCTTGAGCAACACACACTAAGTGCTGGAGGAACTCAGTAAGTCAGGCAACATCTGTGGAGAGGAATAAACAGTCAATGTCCTGGGCCATCATTTTGTGTGTGATGCTCAGGAGGTTAAGATTGCATCTTTGTAGAGAGAACTATGAGGAGAGACTGGGTGGTGCTGACAGAAGTAGGAAGCTGTTTTATTGTCCACAGGTCACTGAAGATCTACAGTCTGATGTAGCAAGGAATGAGATATGTGTGCCTTCCCTGGGAGAGGATTTAAGTACAGGAGGAAAGGCACAATGATACAGGGCCTTGGGGAGTGTGCACTTGGAGTATTGTGTACAGTCTGTTCTCCTTAACTGAAAAACGATAGATTAGATTAGATTATGAGGACATGCAGTCCTCATTTATTGTCATTTAGTAATGCATGCATTAAGAAATGATACAATGTTCCTCCAGTATGATATCACAGAAACACAGGACCGACCAAGACTAAAACTGACAAAAACCACATAATTATAACATATAGTTACAACAGTGCCAAGTAATACCATAATTTGATAAAGAGCAGACCATGGGCACGGTAAAAAAAGTCTCAAAGTCCCGATAGCCCCAACATTTCACGCAGACGGTGGAAGAGAGAAACTCTCCCTGCCATGAGACTCCAGCACTGCCAACTTGCCGATGCAGCATCCTGGAAGCACCTGACCGCAGCCGACTCTGAGTCTGTCTGAAAACTTCGAGCCTCCAACCAGCCCTACGACACCGAGCACCGAGCACCATCTCTGCCAAGCGCTTCGACCCTGCCCCAGCCGCCGAGCAACAAGCAAAGCCGAGGACTCGGGGCCTTCTCCTCCGGAGATTCTGGATCACACAGTAACAGCGGCTGCGAAACAGACATTTCAGAAGTTTCACAGATGTTCCTCCGTGCTCTCATGTCTGTCTCCAACAAATCAGGATTGTGCATGGCACCCTACTTGACAGATAACAGATATTCATCACCGGAGTGGCCGCTGCGAGCTGCGTCGCGCCGCCATCTTCTCCTCTCCATAGAGAGATGGTTCCAGGGATGGGGACTTAGTGTATGAGCAGAGTCAGAGTGGACTGGGGCTGTATTCTCTAAAGTCAAAGTCAAGTTTATGGTCAAATGCACAAGTAATGTTGCAGCTATATAGGACGCTGGTCAGACCCCACTTGGAGTACTGTGTTCAGTTCTGGTCGTCTCACTACAGGAAGGATGTGGAAACCATAGAAAAGGTGCCGAGGAGATTTACAAGGATGTTTCCTGGATTGGGGATCATGCCTTATGAGAATAGGTTGAGTGAACTCGGCCTTTTCTCCCTGGAGCGACGGAGGATGAGAGGTGACCTGATAGAGGTGCACAAGATAATGAGAGTCATTGGTCGTGTGGATAGTCAGAGGCTTTTTCCCAGGGCTGAAATGGCTAGCACAAGAGGGCACAGTTTTAAGATGCTTGGAAGCAGGTATAGAGGAGATGTCAGGGTTAAGTTTTTTGCGTAGAGAGTGGTGAGTGCGTGGAATGGGCTGCCGGCGACGGTGATGGAGGCGGATATGATAGGGTATTTTAAGAGACTCCTGGATAGGTACATGGAGCTCAGAAAAATAGAGGGCTATGGTAATCCTAGGTAATTTCTAAAGTAAGTACATGTTTGGCACAGCATTGTGGGCCGAAGGGCCTGTATTGTGCTGTAGGTTTTCTATGTTTCTATGTTTCTAAGTACACGTGTGCACAGATGCAATGAAAAACTCTTAGCAGTATCACAGGTGCAAGGAGAGCACATCCCATTGAAACATAAAGTCTTCACAGGGCTTGTCCGACTGAGTGCAGGGAGGACATTTCTCTGGCCGAGGAGTTCAGACCGAAGGGTCCCAGTGTACCCTTGTCAGGCCATACGATGAAGGAAGATTATTGCTGATGTCCGAATACCATTCAGCCTTTAACTCACTTACTGAGCCATCTGCTAATGGTGCTTTCATCGGTCTCTTCACTCTGGCAATTGGCTGGCCATTTTACAATGTTGTTCATTCAGCCATGGCTCCTCCCCTGAGCCCCCGTGCCACCCTTGATCTTCCCTCACCCCCCCCGCACCGCTTCCAGTTTCCCATATCCCAACCACTGTGCCAGAGCTTTGAGTGGGGTCTCGGGGTGACACAGCCTTTGTTGTGGGGGGAGTGGGTTCTGCTGCCATTGAAGCAGGTCATTGGTGTGTGTGTGCAGTACCCCCGAGTTAAACTGAAGCAGGATGCAGGGGGCTTCTCCCCGCCTGCCATGTATCCAGGAGAGATGACACCAGCAGCCGTGAGCTCAGCTTGTCCCTGTGCCAGTCCTCAGGCACTGGAGGAGCTTCTCTGAGTGACCTGTAGTGCCAGGGTCTCCAAAGCAGATTGTGGACTGAGACAGTTTGTTCTCTTTATACTGAAGAGCCGACCTTCACCACGCCAGAAGTCTGCCGTATTATGTGCAAGGGATCAGTAAGGGCTCAGCTCTGAGCTTTCTCAGTGGCTCCTGTAAACAAACTAGCTTTTGATTTTGCCTCTGCATCGATCTCAGACTGACCCCAGGTGGCCCCAACATAAAATCGCAGACTGCTGCTGTGGGAACTGCTTTGGAGAGCTGAACATCACTGGAAAACCTTGCCCTGTTGGAAACAAGCAGTCCCACTGTAAACCCGGCAAGGTCAGGCTGAGCTCAATTAGAGCCTGCATCACAAGGATGTGGGGCATCTGAGGATGCAGTTCCGTCTGCTCAGCTCCGGTCCTTCCCTGGAGCAGAGAGGGGCTTGACAGGGGTGTACAAAGTTCAGAGAAGCCTAGGTAGATAGCAAGAACCTGTTCCTCCATGACAAAGGTGTGTAAGATGAGAGATCACAGGTTTAGAGGGGATCTTTTGATCCAGATGATGGATGGTGTTTGGAACACTTTGCCTGAGGGGGTGGTGGGGGTGGATACCCTCACAACATTTGAAGTCGTATCTGGAGGAGCACTTGAATCACCAAGATACGGGTGGCTATGGACCAAGTGCTTGGTAATGAAGTTAGTGTGTATGGGACTTGCTAGTCGGCATGCACAGGGTAGGCGAAGGGCCTGTTTTTGTGACAGAATTTGGTACTGTCATCACAAATGAGGCTATGAAGAACCTTCCCCACATATGTTGATGTAAATTTTTAGAGAGAGGAAGAATACGAAGGAACTCAGTATTAGTGAAATAATAGGACTAGATCAGGGGAGGGTAATCTGTACCCCAGGGTACCAGAGAAAGTGACCCTATAAAAAAATACGTGATTTGGTTATCATCTTCCAAAATTCTTCAGAATTTTGCTCCTGTGGATTGGATGACTTGAAAACTGGTTGTGTTGTAGGTAGTGAGGAAGGTTACAGCAGGATATAGATTTGTATGGAAAGATAGCCTGGTATCAGAAAACAGATGCCGACAAGTTGGGAAGTCAAATTGGGATAGAGCTTACACGGTGAGTGGTAAGACACGAGGGGATGTTGACGGACCTAGGGATCTCTAAATGTCAGTAGGGTGGTTCATAAATAGAACATAGAACAATATAGCACAGAAACAGGCCCTTCACCCACAATATTGTGCTGAAACAATTAAACTAGTTATCAAATGACAAACTAAATTACTCCCTTCTGCCTACACAATGTCCATATCCTTCCATTTTCCTTACATTCACGTGCCTAAAGACATTTAAGAGACAGTACTGTGGGGAGCCACGGTAGCACAGTGATTAGCACAGTCCTTCTACAGCTTAGGCCACTGGAGTTCCGCGTTTAATTCTGGTGTCCTCTGTAAGAAGATTTCTACATTCTTCCTGTGTGCGCGTGGGTTTCCTCTGGCTGACGGTGTGGGTTTCCTCTGGGTGACTGTCTGGGTTTCCTCTGGGTGACTGTGGGTTTCCTCTGGGTGACAGTGCGGGTTTCCTCTGGGTGACTGTGTGGGTTTCCTCTGGGTGACTGTGGGTTTCCTCTGGGTGACAGTGCGGGTTTCCTCTGGGTGACTGTGGGTTTCCTCTGGGTGACTGTGCGGGTTTCCTCTGGCTGACTGTGTGGGTTTCCTCTGGGTGACTGTGGGTTTCCTCTGGGTCCTCGGGTTTCCTCTGGGTGACTGTGCGGGTTTCCTCTGGGTGACTGTGTGGGTTTCCTCTGGGTGACTGTGGGTTTCCTCTGGGTCCTCGGGTTTCCTCTGGGTGACTGTGCGGGTTTCCTCTGGGCGACTGTGTGGGTTTCCTCTGGGTGACTGCGTGGGTTTCCTCTGGGTGACGGTGTGGGTTTCCTCTGGGCGACTGTGTGGGTTTCCTCTGGGTCCTCGGGTTTCCTCTGGGCGACTGTGCAGGTTTCCTCTGGGCAACTGTGTGGGTTTCCTCTGGGTGACTGCGTGGGTTTCCTCTGGGTGACGGTGTGGGTTTCCTCTGGGCGACTGTGTGGGTTTCCTCTGGCTGACGGTGTGGGTTTCCCCTGGGTGTTCGGGTTTCCTCTGGGTGCTTGGGTTTCCTCTGGGTCCTCGGGTTTCCTCTGGGTGACTGTGTGGGTTTCCTCTGGGTGCTCAGGTTTCCTCCCACAGACAAAGATGTATCTTCATAGTAGGATCTGGAACTAGTAGGTTAATTGGTCATTAAAAATTGTCCTGTAATAATAGAAAGTCTCTAATGTATTTGCCTCTACCAGCATCCAAGAGGCAAAGCCATGCAGCCACCACTCAAAGTTCAAAGTCAGTTTATTATGAAAGTACATATACAACGCTGAGATTCACTTTCTTGTGGGCAAACTCAGTAAGTCCATAATATATTAATAAGCATAATAGAATGAATGAAAGACAGCACCAACTGGGCACTCAACCAGTGTGCGAAAGATATCAAATGGTGCAAATACAGAAAGATAGAAGAAATAATAATAAATAAATAAGCAATAAATATCGAGAAGATGAAATGTGTAAAACATTTTCTGGGTAAGAGAAATTCCTCTTCACCTGTCCTTAGAAATTACCCCCTTTCACCTAAAATGCGTGCCCTCTATTATTAGATATTTCAACCCTGGGAAAAAATTACTGTCTGTCTATGTTACCTATGGCTCCTATAATTATATAAACCTGTATCAGATCTCCCCTCAGCCTCTGCCACTCCAGAGAAAACGACCCAAGTTTGTCTAACTTCTCATTAATTGTGCATACTCTCTAATCCAGGCAAGGTTCTGGTAAACTTCTTCCATACCCTCTCCAAATCCTCGACACCCTTCCTGTAATGGGGCGATCAGAGCAGTACACAACTCTTAAGATGCAATCTAACTAGAGTTTATAAAGTTGCAACATAACTTCCTGACTTTTCAACTCAGATCCTCAACTACTATAGACAACCATGACATACGCCCTCTTAAATACACTATCAATCCGTGTCACCACTTTCAGGGTGCTATGAACTTGGACCCCAAGGCCCCTCTGCTCATCAACACTGTTAAGGGTCTCACATTTGACCTACTGAAGTGCAACACTTCACATTTGGCCAGGTTAAGTTCCATCTGCCACTTCAAAGGTTCAGAGGTACACTTATTATCAAAGCACACAACTCTGAAATTCTTCTTCTCCAGGTAGCCAGAAAACCAAGAAAGAAGAACGGGAGCACGATCACCAACCCCCAATTCCTCCCTCCCCTGCACAAAAAATGGAACAAAAATAAAACAGGACTATTAACCTCCAGTTCCCCCTCTCCCGCACAAAAAAAAGAGAAAGATCCGGCGGAAAACACAGAGAATAAAAAACTATAAGACTGAAAAAAAAGTCTATAGACCATAGTCCATATCCATAACCATATTCAAAACACAGAAAACCTTGATAATATCCTGCAGGCACAGCGGCAGGCCACACAGGCTCCCCTCTCCGGCATCAGCGATCGAAAGGCTCACCTTCTGCATTTGCCTCAATGTTTCAATCTCCCCCATTGCTTTATTCAGTGAACAATGGAAGCTTTAATCAGCAAAATGGAGTCAAACATTGGCTCACACCCCGCCCCCCCCAACAGCCTCCTTGGATGAGGCTCCCACCCACTGCCTCCCAGAATCCTCTTGGAGACAGCGAAGCACTGGATCACTGAATTAATTTCTAAACCGCAAATCACAGGCTCCAACCATTCCAGAATCACATTCAAGATGCAAAACAGGCGTAAAAGACATCAAAAAAAGTGTAATAAATAGTTACGTAGTTTATCCAGAAGATGTTGACATGGGAGTGTTGTACACAGGCACCATCTTGACCAGACAGGGAGGATAGGGAAATCAGTGACGAGCATATGAGCATTTCTTGCCCATATCACAATTTAAGGTTCCTGGGTGTCAAAGATCCCTGAGGATCTAACCTGGTCCCAGTACATCGATGTAGTTATAAAGGTAACAAGACAGTGGATATTTTATTAGGACTTTGAAGAGATTTGGTTTGTCATCTAAAACAGTTGAAATCTTCTATCGATGTCCTGTGCAGAGCATTCTGACAGGCTGCATCACTGCCTGGTATGGGGGTAGGTGGGGAGGGGGTTGCTACTGCACAGGACCGAAAGAAGCTACAGAAAGTTGAAAAATTAGTCAGCTCCATCTTGGGTACTAGCCTCCATAGAATAGAAACATAGAAACATAGAAAATAGGTGCAGGAGTAGGCCATTTGGCCCTTCGAGCCTGCACCGCCATTCAATACGATCATGGCTGATCATCCAACTCAGAACCCTCTACCTACCTTCCCTCCGTACCCCCTGATCCCTTTAGCCACAAGGGCCATATCTAACTCCCTCTTAAATATAGCCAATGAACCGGCCTCAACTGTTTCCTGTGGCAGAGAATTCCACAGATTCACCACTCTCTGTGTGAAGAAGTTTTTCCTAATCTCAGTCCTAAAAGGCTTCCCCTTTATCCTCAAACTGTGACCCCTCATTCTGGACTTCCCCAACATCGGGAACAATCTTCCTGCATCTAGCCTGTCCAATCCCTTTAGGATTTTATACGTTTCAGTAAGATCCCCCCTTAATCTTCTAAATTCCAACGAGTATAAGCCTAGTCAATCCAATCTTTCTTCATATGAAAGCCCTGCCATCCCAGGAATCAATCTGGTGAAACTTTTTTGTACTCCCTCTATGGCAAGGATGTCTTTCCTCAGATTAGGGAATCAAAACTGCACACAGTACTCCAGGTGTGGTCTCACCAAGGCCTTGTACAACTGCAGTAGTACCTCCCTGCTCCTGTTCTCGAATCCTCTCGCTATAAATGCCAGCATACCATTCGCCTTCTTCACCACCTGCTGTACCTGCATGCCTACTTTCAATGACTGGTGTATAATGACACCCAGGTCTCGTTGCACCTCCCCTTTTCCTAATCGGCCACCATTCAGATAATAATCTGTTCTCCTGTTTTTGCCACCAAAGTGGATAACCTCACATTTATCCACATTAAATTGCATCTGCCATGAATTTGCCCACTCACCTAACCTATCCAAGTCACCCTGCATCCTCTTAGCATCCTCCTCACAGCTGACATTGCCGCCCACTTTCCTGTCATTCGCACACTTGGAGATGCTGCATTTAATTCCCTCATGTAAGTCATTAATATATATTGTAAAGAACTGGGGTCCCAGCACTGAGCCTTGCGGTACCCCACTAGTCACTGCCTGCCATTCTGAAAAGGTCCCGTTTATTCCCACTCTTTGCTTCCTGTCTGCCAACCAATTCTCTATCCACATCAATACCATGCCCCCAATACCATGTGCTTTAAGTTTGCACACTAATCTCCTGTGTGGGACCTTGTCAAAAGCCTCTTGAAAATCCAAATATACCACATCCACTGGTTCTCCCCTATCCACTCTACTAGTTACATCCTCAAAAAATTCTATGAGATTCGTCAGACATGATTTTCCTTTCACAAATCCATGCTGACTTTCTCCGATGATTTCACCGCTTTCCAAATGTGCTGTTATCACATCTTTGATAACTAACTCTAGCATTTTCCCCACCACCGATGTTAGGCTAACCGGTCTATAATTCCTCGGTTTCTCTCTCCCTCCTTTTTTAAAAAGTGGGGTTACATTAGCCACCCTCCAATCCTCAGGAACTAGTCCAGAATCTAAAGAGTTTTGAAAAATTATCACTAATGCATCCACTATTTCTTTGGTTACTTGGCCCTGGGGATTTATCTGCCTTTAATCCCTTCAATTTACCTAACACCACTTCCCTACTAACATGTATTTCCCTCAGTTCCTCCATCTCACTGGACCCTCTGTCCCCTACTCTTTCCGGAAGATTATTTATGTCCTCCTTAGTGAAGACAGAACCAAAGTAGTTACTCAATTGGTCTGCCATGTCCTTGCTCCCCATAATCAATTCACCTGTTTCTGTCTGTATACGTTTGTCTTAACCAATCTTTTTCTTTTCACATATCTATAAAAGCTTTTAGTCAGTTTTTATGTTCCCTGCCAGTTTTCTCTCATAATCTTTTTTCCCTTTCCTAATTAAGCCCTTTGTTCTCCTCTGCTGAACTCTGAATTTCTCCCAGTCCTCAGGTGAGCCACTTTTTCTGGCTAATTTGTATGCTTATTCTTTAGAATTGATACTATCCCTAATTTCCCTTGTCAGTCACGGGTGCACTACCTTCCCTGATTTATTCTTTTGCCAAACTGGGATGAACAATTGTTGTAGTTCATCCATGCGATCTTTAAATGCTTGCCATTGCATATCCACCATCAACCCTTTAAGTGTCATTTGCCAGTCTATCTTAACTAATTCACGTCTCATACCTTCAAAGTTACCCTTCTTTAAGTTCAGAACCTTTGTTTCTGAATTAACTATGTCACTCTCCATCTTAATGAAGAATTCCACCATATTATGGTCGCTCTTACCCAAGGGGCCTCTCACGACAAGATTGCTAATTAACCCTTCCTCATTGCTCAATACCCAGTCTAAAATAGCCTGCTCTCCAGTTGGTTCCTCGACATGTTGGTTCAAAAATCCATCCGCATACATTCCAAGAAATCCTCTTCCTTTACACCCTTACCAATTTGGTTCACCCAATCTACATGTAGATTGAAGTCACCCATTATAACTGCTGTTCCTTTATTGCACACATTTCTAATTTCCTGTTTAATACCATCCCCAACCTCACTACTACTGTTAGGTGGCCTGTACACAACTCCCACCAGCATTTTTTGCCCCTTAGTGTTATGCAGCTCTACCCATATCGATTCCACATCCTCCTGGCTCATGTCCTTCCTTCCTATTGCGTTAATCTCCTCTCTAACCAGCAATGCTACCTCACCTCCTTTTCTTTCATGTCTATCCCTCCTGAATATTGAATATCCCTGGATGTTGAGCTCCCATCCTTGGTCACGCTGGAGCCATGTCTCTGTGATCCCAACTATATTATATTCATTAATAACAACCTGCACTTTTAATTCATCCACCTTATTACGAATGCTCCTTGCATTGACACACAAAGCCTTCAGGCTCGCTTTTACAACACTCTTAGCCCTTATACAATTATGTTGAAAAGTGGCCCTTTTTGATTTTTGCCCTGGATTTGCCGGCCTGCCACTTTTACTTTTCACCTTACTACTTTTTGCTTCTACCCTCATTTTACACCCCTCTGTCTCTCTGCACTTGTTCCCATCCCCCTGTTGTGACCTAACCTCCTCTCTCCTAGTCTCTTTAACTTGATTCCCAACCCCCAACCATTCTAGTTTAAAGTCACCTCAGTAGCCCTCGCAAATCTCCCTGCCAGGATATTGGTCCCCCTTGGATTCAAGTGTAACCTGTCCTTTTTGTACAGGTCACACCTGCGCTCAAAGAGGTCCCAATGATCCAAAAACTTGAATCCCTGCCCCCTGCTCCAATCCCTTAGCCACGCATTTATCCTCCACCTCATCGCATTCCTATTCTCACTGTCGCGTGACACAGGCAGTAATCCCGAGATTACTACCTTTGCGGTCCTTTTTCTCAATTTACTTCCTAACTCCCTATATTCTCCTTTCAGGACCCCTTCCCTTTTTCTACCTTTGTCATTGGTACCTATACGTACCACGACCTCTGGCTCCTCACCCTCCCACTTCAGGATATCTTGAACACGATCAGAAATATCCTGGACCCTGGCACCAGGGAGGAAAACTACCATCCGGGTCTCTGGACTGCGTCCACAGAATCGCCTATCTGACCCCCTTACTATCGAGTCCCCTATCACAACTGCCCTCCTCTTCCTTTCCCTACCCTTCTGAGCTACAGGGCCGGACTCTGTGCCAGAGGCACGGCCACTGTCGCTTCCCCCGGGTAAGCAGTCCCCCCCAACAGTACTCAAACAGGAGTACCTATAGTCAAGGGGCACAGCCACCGGGGTATTCTCTATTACCTGACTCTTCCCCTTCCCCCTCCTAACCGTGACCCACTTGTCTGCCTCCCGTGGCCCCGGTGTGACCACCTGCCTGTAACTCCTCTCTATCAACTCCTCACTCTCCCTGACCAGACGAAGGTCATCGAGCTGCAGCTCCAGTTCCCTAATGCGGTCCGTTAGGAGCTGCATCTTGGCGCACCTGGTGCAGATGTGGACGTCTGGGAGGCTTGGAGACTCCAGGGCCTCCCACATCTGGCACCGAGAACAACAAGCTGCCCTCACACTCATACTGCCCCCTCTCCTCAAATAACAACAAAAAATGAATACCAAACCTTCCTCGCCTCGCCCGTTTCCACCTAAGCCCATTGAGCCAAAGCCCTTAAGCCTTCACTCTGCTCCCGGCTCACTCCGCTGCCCGCTGTATGAGGCTCTGTTCCTTTTAAATCTTCTGTGCTTCACTGCCCGACGTCACACGCCTGCGCAGTCCCGCCTCTCTGAACGCCGATGGGAAAAAAACGGAAAATTCAAAAATGGCTTCCTCCGCACTCCCGCTCCGATTCTCAGACTTCCTTCTCCGAATTAAACCCGAAGCAGGATTTCTGTCCTTTTAAATCTTCCGCGCTTCACTGCCGACGTCACACGAGTCCATGACATCTTCACGGAGCGCTGCTTCAGAAAGGTGATGTCCATTACTGAGGACTCCATCACCCTCTTCTCATTGTTACCATCAGGTAGGAGGTACAGAAGCCTGAAGGCACACACTCAGTAATTCAGGAACAGCTCCTTCCCCTCTGCCATTCGATTCCTAAATGGACATTGAACCCTTGAACACTACCTCACTTTTTAAAAATATTATTTCTGTTTAATCTATTTTATATACATATATACTTACTGCAATTGATTTATTCTTTTCTTTCTATATTATGTATTGTATTGAACTGTTAACAAATTTCACGACACACGCTGGTGATAATAAACCTGATTCTGATCCATATCCTTCATCAGTCTTATATCTATCCGCAACACCACTAACCGTCATGGTACCGGCAAACTTACTAACCTATCTATCTGCATTTTCATCCAGGTCATTTATATACATCAGAGAGATCCCAGATTCAGCAGAGGTCCCAGCACAGATCCCTGCAGAACACCACTAAGCACAGACCTCTGGCTGCAGGAAGTCCCTTCCACTACCTCGCTCTGTGCAAAAGCCAGTTCTGAATCCAAATGGCCAATTCACCATGGTCTTATGCATCTTCTTATAACACCTACAGCACGGAAACAGGCCATCTCGGCCCTTCTAGTCCGTGCCGAACTCTTACTCTCACCTAGTCCCACCAACCTGCACTCAGCCCATAAACCTCTATTCCTTTCCTGTCCATATATCTATCCAATTTAACTTTAAACGACAACATCGAATCTGCCTCAACTATTTCTGCTGGAAGCTCCTTCCACACAGCTACCACTCTCTGAGTAAAGAAGTTCCCCCTCATGTTACCCCTAAACTTTTGCCCTTTAACTCTCAACTCATGTCCTCTTGTTTGAATCTCCCCCATTCTTAATGGAAAAAGCCGATCCACGTCAACTCTATCAATGCCCCTCATAATTTTAAACACCTCTATCAAGTCCCCCCTCAACCTTCTACGCTCCAAAGAATAAAGACCTAACTTGTTCAACCTTTCTCTGTAACTTAGGAGATGAAACCCAGGCAACATTTTAGTAAACCTCCTCTGTACTCTCTCAATTTTATTGACATCTTTCCTATAATTCAGTGACAAACTGTACACAATACTCCAAATTTGGCCTTACCAATGCCTTCTACAATTTTAACATTACATCCCAACTCCTATACTCAATGCTCTGATTAATAAAGGCCAGCATACCAAAAGCTTTCTTCACCACCCTATCCACATGAGATTCCACCTTCAGGGAACTATGCACCATTATTCCTAGATCCCTCTGTTCTACAGCATTCTTCAATGCCCTACCATTTACCATGTATGTCCGATTTTGATTAGTCCTACCAAAATATAGCACCTCACATTTTTCAGCATTAAACTCCATCTGCCATCTTTCAGCCCACTCTTCTAAATGGCCTAAATCTCTCTGCAAGCTTTGAAAACCTACTTCATTATCCACAACTCCACCTATCTTAGTATCATCTGCATACTTATTAATCCAATTTACCACCCCATCATCCAGATCATTAATATATACGACAAACAACATTGGACCCAGTACAGATCCCTGAGGCACACCGCTACACACCCTCCTCCAATCTGACACACAGTTATCCACCACTACTCTCTGCGTCTCCCATCCAGCCACTGCTGAATCCATTTTACTACTTCGACATTAATGCCTAACGATTGAACCTTCCTAACTAACCTTCCACGTGGAACCTTGTTAAAGGCCTTACTGAAGTCCATATAGACAACATCCACTGCTTTACCCTCGTCAACTTTCTTAGTAACCTCATCAAAAAATTCAATAAGATTTGTCAAACATGACCTTCCACGCACAAATCCATGTTGACTGTTCCTAATCAGACCCTGTCTATCCAGATAATTATATATACCATCTCTAAGAATACTTTCCATCAATTTACCCACCACCGATGTCAAACTCACAGGCCAATAATTGCTAGGTTTACTCTGAGAACGCTTTTTAAACCCCTGTTATCTTCTGGCTGAGCCTCCCATGAAGGACCTTATCAAGTGCCTTGTTAAATTCCAAGTAAACACCATCCACAGCTCTACCTTAATCAATCACCCTTTTCATCTTTCAAAATCTCAACCAAGTTAGTCAGACATGATGTGCTTGCACTAAGTCATGCTGGCTCTCTCTAATTAGGCCGTAGTTTTCCAAATGCTCATAAACCCTATCCATAAGAATTCTCTCCAGCAACTACCACTGATGTGACACTCATCGGTCCAGTTTCCAGCATTATTCCTAGTTCCCTTCTTGAATAATGGGCTACGTTAACCACTCGCCAGAGGGACTTCACCTTTGGCTAGAGAGGGCACAAAGACATTGGTTAGCCCCAGCAATCTCTTCTCTTGCCTCTCTCAGTAACCTGGGTATACGCATCAGACCTAGGGACTTATCCACCTTAATGCTCTTTGAGAGACCCATCACGACCTCCTCCTTTACCTCAAAATGTCCCAGCATATCAACACGCTCGGCACCAATCTCCCTATCCTCCATGACCTTCTCCTTGGTAAATACTGATGTGAAGTACTCATGAAGGAACTCACCCACATTCCTCTGCATCTAAGCAAATGCACTCCCCCCAACCCCTTTACCTTTGAGTGGTGCTACTCTCTCCCTAGTTATCCTCTTGTTCCTGATGTATGTTTAGAATGCCTTGGGATTCACCTTAGTCCTATTTCCCAAGGACTTTTCATGATCCCTCTTGACTTTCCTAATTCCCTTCTTGAGTTCTAAAACTTCCTTCTTTATAATCCTCCAAGGCTCTGTTTAATTCTAGCTTCCTAAGCTTTACATACTTTTCCTTTATTTCTTGACTAAATGTCTTACTTTTCTCAACAGTGAAGGTCCTCTTACCTTGCCATCCTTGTCCTTCCTTCTGACTGTAGCATACCTGCCCTGTACTCTGTTCAGTTGTCCTTTAAGCACCCTCTGCATGTCAAATGTGAACTTGCTCAAGAACAGCTACTCCCAATTAGCTCCCCTAATGCTCTTGTAATTTGCCCTGCTTCTATTTAATACTCTGGCAAAATAGATAGGGAAGAGTTGGGACGCTGCATTGCAACTTTATGAAACACTGGTTAGACCACCTGGAGTGTTATGTGCAACTCTGCTTGCTCTACTAGAGAAAGGACGTGGTTTTGCTGCAGAGAGTGCAGAGGAGATTTATTGGGATGTTGCGTGGACTGAAGGATTCAGTTACGGTGAGAGATTGAGCAGTTGGGCTTATTCCTCTGGACTGAAGAAAGATGAGCGGGGACCCAATAGAGGTACATTAAATTATGAGAGGTATATATGAGTAGATGGTCAGAATCTTTTCCATTGATAAGGGTATCAAAAGTAAAAGGACATACCGTAGTTTTAAGATGGGAGGAAGGATTTTTTTAAAGGGAGTTAATGGAAGTGATTTTTACACAGAGTGGTTGATAGCTAAAATTTGATGAAATCAGACACAATTATTATGTTCTTATTCACATTCTTTTTATGTTTAAGAGACATTCAGACAGGAAAAGCATAGAAGGATATGGTCTTAATGTGGGCAAACGGGATCAGTGTAAATGGGCAAAAGGTCAGCATAGAGGCAGTGGAGTGAAGGGTTGGACTTTGTGCTATCCCATTAATTAAAAAGTAAGGCAGGGAAGTCACAGACAGTTAATCCTGATGCCCGTGGTAGGGAAAATGCTGGAGTTCGGTATAAAAATCTTACTTACAATGCACTTGGAAAAATTTCAGAGAATGGAGTCGACATGGGTTAATGAAAAGCAAATTATGTTGAGGATCATAAGGATATGACTGGTGCAATAGAGTGGGGAGAATTTGTGCATATTGGGACTTTCAGAAGGCATTTAGGAAAGTCCCGTGTAGGAGATTATTTGTTTTAAATGAAAGCATGTAATGGTGATAATGGACTCTTAGAGTCATAGAGCAACAATAAAGCATAGGTGCAGGCCCCTTGGCTCAAACAGTCAATGCCAACCCATATGGTCCTCACCCAGTTGATCCCCAGTTTCCTGTGTTCAATCCCTATCCCTCTAAGCTCCACTCCTGCATGAACCTATCCAAGTGCTTCTCGAAGGGAACTATTGTACCATCTGGCAGCTTTTTCATCTACTCACCACCCTCCACATGAAAAGGCTTCCCCCAGATCAATTTTAAAGCTTTCCCCTCTCACCCTAAACTTATGTTCCCTAGTTTTGGGCTCCCCTACCCTGGGGATAACCGGTATCATCCACCTTCTAACTTTAGATACTTCCATAAGGAAGTATTCTCCTGCATTCCAAAGAATAAAGGCCTAACCTCGCCAACCTCTCTCTATAACTCAGTCTCACACCTCATATGTTAACCCTTTCATTGCTGGAATCATTCTCATGAAACTCCTCTGGACCCTCTCCAATGCCAGCACATTTTTTCTTAGATTAGGAGCCCAAAACTACACACCAAGTGTGGTCTGACAAATGTTTTAAAACGCCTCAGCATTACATCCTTACTCTTATATTCGAGTCCTCTTGAAATGAATACTAACATTGCATTTGCCTTCTTAACCACCTACTCAACCTGTAAGTTGGCCTTTAGGGAATCCTGCACAAGGTCTTCCAAGTCCTTTTGCACAGATTTTTGAATTTTCTCCCCATTCAGAAACTAATCTGTGCCATTATTTCTTCTACCAAAGTGCATGCCCATACACTTCCCTACGCTATTTTCTATCTGCCACTTCCTTGCTCATTTTCCCAATCTGTCCAAGTCCTTCTGCAGACTCCCTGCTTCCTCAACACTACTAGCCCCTCCACCTAACCTTTGTACCATTTGCAAACTTGGCCACAAATCCATTAATCCCGTCATCCAAATCATTGACATATAATGTGAAAAGATGTGGTCCCAACGCCGACGCCTGTAATAAGGCACGTAATAACACAATTGTAATGGGGGACTTCAATATGCAAGAGGATTGGGAAAATCTGGTTTGTGTTGAATCGCAAGAGAGGGAATTTGTTGAATGCCTTCAAAATGGCTTTTTAGAGCAGCTTGTGCTTGAGCCTACTGGGGGAAAGTCTATCTTAGATTGGGTGTCGTGTATTAACCCAGATCTTATTAGGGAGCTTAACGTAAAGGACCCTTAGGAGTTGGTGATCATAATATGATTGAATTCATACTGCAATTTGAGAGGGAGAAGCATAAGTCACAAGAATCAGTATCACAATGTAATAAAAGGAATTGCAGAGGCATGAGAGAGGAGCTTGGTCAGGTGGATTGGAGGAAGATACTGGTGAGGATGACGGCAGAACAGAGATGGCTGAAGTTTCTGGAAATAGTTCACAAGGCGCAGGATAGATATGTCCCACAGAAGGAAATGTTCTCAAATGACAGGGGTAGGCCACTGTGGCTGACAAAGGAAGTTAAGGACTTCATAAAAGCCAGAGAAAGGGTATATAAGGTAGCAAAAATGAGTGGGAAGTCGGATAATTGAGAAGCTTTTAAAATCCAACAAACGGAACTAAAAAACTATAAGAAGGGAAAAGATGAAATATGAAGGCAAACTAGCCAATAATATAAAGCAGGATACCAAATGTTTTCTCAGTTATATATAAAGAATATAGAAGAATAAAAGGGAGCTGAGAGTTGATATTGGACCACTGGAAAATGATGCTGATGAGGTAATAATGGGGGGACAAAGAAATGACAGATGAACTTAATGGGTACTTTGCAGCAGTCTTCACTGTGGAAGACACTGGCAGTGTGCCAGAGGTCCGTGAGTGTCAGAGAGCAGGAGTGAGTACCATTGCCATTACAAAGGAAAAATTGCTAGGCAAACTGAAAGGTCTTAAGGTGGATAAGTCACCTGGACCAGATGGACTACATCCCAGAGTCCTGAGAGAGGTTGCTGAAGAGGTAACAGATGCATTGGTCATGATCTTTCAAGAATCACTAGTCTTTTTTTGATTCTCTTGATTCAATTCTATCTTCTTATATATGGAGGAATAAACAATCTCGATTAAACAAAGTCCACTTTCAAAAAGCTAAAAAGTTAGCTTTACCAAATTTTAGTTTCAAAAAGCTAAAAAGTTAGTTTTACCAAATTTTAGGTTCTATTACTGGGCAGTCAATATACAAAATCTTACGTTCTGGTCATATTACATTAACCGTGAAGACTATCCAGTATGGGTCTCTTTGGAAGCTAATTCTTTATGAAATTTTCTATTATTTCTCTTCTTGGATCATCACTTCCTTTATCTTTAAATAAATTAACTGACAACTTGGTAGTTAAGCATACTTTGAGGATCTGGCTACAATTTAGAAAATATTTTTGTTTATTGAGATTTTCTCTCTCTAGTCCCATTTTTTCTAATTGTTTTTTTAAACCTTCTATGACTGATGTATTTTTTAAAGAATGGGATAGATTGGGTATTAAATGCTGCCAAGATTTATTTGTTGGAGGGAGTCTCTCTTCTTTTGAGCAATTGTCAGTTAAATATAACTTACCAAATACCCACTTTTTTTGATACCTGCAGATTACAGACTTTCTGCGATCTCATTACATACATTTCCTATGAGTCCTGATAAGAACTTAATAGATGTAATTTTTAATTTGAAACCTTTTCATAATGGCTCAATGTCTAATATTTATGGCATGCTGTTGGGAATGAAAGAGGCTCCTTTAGACAAAATTTAAAAAGCCTGGGAACAGGACTTACAGATTTCAATTTCTGAAGAGATTTGGAATGTAATTTTTAAATTGGTTAATACCTCATCACTATGTGCTCGTCATTCTCTCCTACAGTTTAAAGTAGTCCATAGAGCCCACATGTCCAAAGACAAGCTCTCTCGTTTTTATGCGGATATTATCTCCCTGTTGTGACAGATGTAACAATGGAGAGGCTTCATTAATTCATATGTTTTGGACATGTCCGAGTCTTGAAAAATACTGGAAGGAAGTATTCCAAACTTTTTCTGTACTTTTAAAAGTAAATTTAAAGCCTAATCCTTTGACTGCCATGTTTGGTATTGTTGGAGAAAGAGGCATAACTTTGGAGGCATCTGATTTGCATGTATTGGCCTTTATTTCTCTCATAGCTAGGAGGACAGTGTTGCTTAAACAGAAGGATGTTGCTCCGCCTACTCACGCTCAATGGTTACGTGATGTTATGTCATGCTTAAATTTAGAGAAGATCCGTTGTTCAATTTCTGATTCTAATCAAGAGTTTCAAATACTGTGGGGACCTTTTTTGAACTGTTTGTTTTCAAAACCTTTGATCTGGCTTTAAAGCTCAGGTGGTGGCTAACAACATACTTTTTTTCCTCATTTTTCTTCTTTACTAATCAGCTTCGGTCATGGTAGTGCAAGGAGACAATACACTGTTAGTGGCAAGGTCCTTGACAGTGCTGCTGAGCAGAGAAAGCTTGGGATCCAAGTTCATAGCACCTTGAAGTGGCTACACAGGTCAATAAGGTGGTTAAGGCGGCTTATGGAATGCTTGTTTTTATTAGTCGAGGCACTGAGTTCAAAAGTCAGGAGGTTATTTTGCAGCTTTATAAGACTCTGGTTGGGCCACATCTGGAGTATTACATACAGTTCTGGTTGCCCTACTATAGGAAGAGACTTTAGAGAGCGTGCAGAAGATGTTTACCAGGATGCTGCCAGGTTCAGAGTGCATGTGATATCACGAGAGGCTGGATAAACTTGGGTTGTTTTCTCTGTAACTTCAGAGGCTGAGGGGAGATCTGATAGGGGTTTAAATGATTATGAAAGGCATAGAGTGGTCAGAGAGTATCTATTTCCCAGTGTTGCAATATGGAATACCAGAAGGCATGCATTGAAGTTGGGAGGAGGTAGGTTTAAGGGGTATGTGAGAGGTAAGTGTTTTATTCAGAGAGTGGTGGATGCCTGGAGTGTGCTGCCTGGCATGGTAGGAGAGGCAAATGCATGAGAGGCTCTAGGCACATGGATGAGGGGAAGATGAAGGGATATGGACATAGTGTAGATATTGGATTAATGTTTGAGTGTTTTTGATTTGCTTTTTAGCTGGTTTGACACAACATTGTGGGCCGAATGACCCATTCCTGTACAGTACACTTCTATGAACTGAAGGAAATCTATATTTGGCAGGAAATGGTGTTGGATAGACTGTTGGGTCTGAAGGCTGATAAGTCCCTGGGACCTGATGGTTTGCATCCCAGGGTACTTAAGGAGGTGGCTTTAGAAATCATGGACGCATTGGTAATCATTTTCCAATGTTCTATAGATTCAGGATCAGTTCCTGTGAATTGGAGGGTGGTTAATGTTATCCTATTTTTCAAGAAAGGAGGGAGAGAGAAAACAGGGGATTATAGACTGACGTCAGTGGTGGGAAAGATGCTGGAGTCAATTATAAAAGATGAAATTACGACACATTTGGATAGCAGTAACAGGATAGGTCCGAGTCAGCATGGGTTTATGAAGGGGAAATCGTGCTTGACTAATCTTCTGGAATTTTTTAAGGATGTAACTATGGAAATGGACAAGGGAGAGCCAGTGGATGTAGTGTACCTGGACTTCCAGAAAGCCTTTGATGAAGTCCCACATAGGAGATTAGTAGACAAAATTAGGGCACATGGTATTGGGGGCAGAGTACTGACATGGATTGAAAATCGGCTGGCTGACAGGAAACAAAGAGTAGCGATTAACGGGTCCCTTTCGGAATGGCAGGCGGTGACCAGTGGGATACCGCAGGGTTCAGTGCTGGGACCGCAGCTGTTTACAATATACATTAATGATTTAGATGAGGGAATTAAAAGTAACATTAGCAAATTTGCCTATGACACAAAGCTGGGAGGCGGTGTGAAATGTGAGGAGGATGTTATGAGAATGCAGTGTGACTTGGACAGGCTGGGTGAGTGGGCAGATGCATGACAGATGCAGTTTAATGTGGATAAATGTGAGGTTATCCACTTTGGTGGTAAGAACGGGAAGGCAGATTATTATCTAAATGGAGTCAAGTTAGGAAAAGGGGAAACACAACGAGATCTAGGTGTTCTTGTACATCAGTCACTGAAAGCAAGCATGCAAGTACAGCAGGCAGTGAAGAAAGCTAATGGCATGTTGGCCTTCATAACAAGGGGAATTGAGTATAGGAGCAAAGAGGTCCTTCTGCAGCTGTACAGGGCCCTGGTGAGACCACACCTGGAGCACTGTGTGCAGTTTTGGTCTCCAAATTTGAGGAAGGACATTCTTGCTATTGAGGGAGTGCAGCGTAGGTTCACAAGGTTAATTCCCCGGATGGCGGGACTGTCATAAGTTGAAAGATTGGAGCGACTGGGCTTGTATACACTGGAATCTAGATGGATGAGAGGGGATCTGATTGACACATGTAAGATTATTAAGGGATTAGACATGCTGGAGGCAGGAAGCATGTTCCCACTGATGGGTGAGTCCAGAACCAGAGGCCACAGTTTAAGAATTAGGGGTGGGCCATTTAGAACGGAGTTGAGGAAAAACTTTTTCACCCAGAGAGTGGTGGATATGTGAAATGCTCTGCTTCAGAAGGCAGTGGAGGCCAAGTCTCTGGATGCTTTCAAGAAAGAAATGGATAGAGCTCTTAAAGATAGCGGAATCAAATGTTATGGGGATAAGGCAGGAACTGGATACTGATTGTGGATAATCAACAATGATCACAGTGAATGGTGGTGCTGGCTCGAAGGGCCGAATGGCCTACTCCTGCACCTATTGTCTGTTATTTATGTTCATGCTTATACAGCACATTGAGGTAGAACATGGTAAAGCAATAACAATGCAGAATAAAGTGCAACACTTACAGTGAAGATGCAGTGCGGGTAGATCAGGAGCAAGATCGCAACAAGGTAGACTGTGAGGTGAAGAGTACAATTTATTATACTATTTAATAATCATATAACAGCAGGGTAGAAGCTGTATTTGAACCAGGTGATTTGTTCTTTCAGGCTTTTGTATCTTCTTCCTGATGGAAGAGGGGAGAAGAGAGAATGGCCATGTGTGAGGCAGCTTTAATTATAAACACCAGAAAGTCTTTAGATGCTCGAAATCTAAACAACACACACACACACACACACACACACACACACTTTGTACTTCTTCCCCCTCCCCCCACCTTATTGCTCTGGCTCCTCATCTCCAACCGAAATGTCCACTGTTTACTCTTTTCCATAGGTGTCGCCTGGCCTGCTGAGTTTCTCCAGGATTTTACCTTCAATTATACTAGCTACTCTACTAAAGCAGCAAGAAGGATGGATGGAGTCCATGGAGGGGAATCTAGTTTCTGTGATATGTTCAGCTGTGTCCACAACTCTGTATAGTTTCCTGAAGTCATGTGCAGAACAGTTGCCACACAAGGCCATTATTCATACAGATAGGATGCTTTCTATGGTGCACTGATAAAAATTAGTAGGGTTCACTGTGGACATGCTTTCGCCTGCTGGGGAACTATGGGCACTGGTGAGCTTTCTTGGCTGTGATGTCTTTGTGGCCGGACCAGGACAGGCTGAACTTGAAGCTCTCAAATACTCTCAACTGTTAATATAGATGGGAGTGTGTGCACCCCACTCCCCTTTCTGAAGTTAACGAGCAGCTCCTTTGTTTTGCTGACATTGAGGGAAAGGTTATTGTCATGACATCATGTTACTAAACTCTTTATCTCCTTCCTGTATTCTGACTCATCGCTGTCTGAGATATGGTCTATTACCGTGGTACGATCTGCAAACTCAAGCAGAATCTGACCACTCAGTTTTGAGTGCACAAGGAGAAGGTTGTTTAGGCTTTGAACCCTGCCTCTGTTTTGCATATTGTTGGAGGATGGAGACTCTGAAGGAACACTGCATCTTGGGCTGGAAGTCAAAGCTCTGATCTAGCTGAGAGGAGAGAACACTGCTGGGATATGACCCCTTCCACTGAGCTCGACACTCACACAGAAAAATGCCCAGCCTAACAATGGTGGTATTTGTCAGAGAAGTCTGTGTACCGACTGAGCCGTGATCAGGGTGTGTACTGGCTAGATTTGACCGCCAGTAACCCTGCTATTCACAACCAGGAGTGTCTGTGTACCGAGTGAGCCGTGATCAGGGTGCGTACTGGCTGGATTTGATCGCCAGTAACCCCGGTCTCACAGTCAGACACAGCCTACGGCTCAGCTCCCAACACCAGCACTCACATAGTTCACCTTTCTCCAGCTCCTTCCTCTCTCACCTATAAACTGCTTATTTCTGCAGTCAGTTCTTAACATGTAACTTTGCTTATTCGGAGAACTATATCCAAGATATATTTATATTATCAGGACAGGTTATATCTGAAAGATAGACACGCCTGGAGAGTCACTGGCAGTCAGAAAGTCAGGTTGTTTGATGTAGCAAGCTATGATCTGCACTGTACCCCCAGCGCTGCAAGGAAATAGATTCAATGGCAGCTTTATTAAAACACTTGAAGAGGAAAATGCACAGTGTAATTGGGCGTGAGCGGGGAATGAAACTAGTTGGAAGACCTGTAAAAGAAACTCAGCAAGGGTGGAATGCAAAAGAGCCCAAGCAGTCTGGCAGAGTGCCTTCTGCAGAAAGGCAGCTGATGCTGCAGGGTGAGGTGAGGGAGTATTGGACAAGGGGTCAATGAACTGTGAAAACCTTCACAGGGAGGCGCGGATCCTCGCGATTGGCCGGTCCGATCCGCGTGGTAGTCAGGTGCCTCTCTGCCATTGGACGAGAGGAGTGAGCTGGTTGGCAGGGCCGACAAGTTGCATTTTTAATTCTGAATGAACAAGTCAGTACACAGTGCAAGTATTTGCGAGTAGTGAGCTGCCATCACATTAATTCTCCATGGAATGGCACTGAATTCCATCACCTAGCAACCCACACAGGACCACAGGGCCTTTAACCCTTTGGTTGCTGCAGTGTCCCTATGCTCTCACACTTTGGGAGTGGAGATCAGGGGCCGTGGGTGTGAGGTAGAGAGGAAAGGGTCTGCCACCAAATCCTATCATAGTAATTATCAACCAAACACTCTGTACGGTTGAACCGTTCAGTGAACCGGGAACCCTGCTTTGTGTGTGGCTGAGTGATCACTTCAGTGGGAACAAGGCTTTCTCCTCTCAGGTTGGGTGAGACGAGAACTAGAGATTATAGTTTAGGATGAAAGGTGAAATATCTGAGGGGGAGTTTCTTCACTCAGAGGATGATGCGAGTGTGGAACGAGGTGCCAGCAGAAGTGATGGATGCAGGCTTAACTGCAACATTTAAGTTACGATAGACATGGATGAGAGGGATTTGAAGGGCAATGCATGGACTAGATGAGCCAAACAGCCTTCTCTGTGCCACAGTGCTCTATAGCTCTAAGGGGTTGGCTTCCAGTGGTGCCCTCACACTGCCCCACTGGGTGTAGCCCTCCCCAGCCTGGGAGAGTCTGTGCTTCACGGTGTAGCCCTCCCCAGCCTGTCCAGCTGGCCGTGACTGAAGTCTGGTGCCGTGATGGCTGAAAGTTTAGGAAGTCACAAGTTCATGCTCTGCTTCAGAGGCCTGAGTCTATAATGCTGGAGGAACTCATCAGGTTAGCCGGCATCTATGGAGGAGAATAAACAGTTGACATTTCAGGCCAAGACTCTTCTTCAGGACTGGAAAGGGGACAGAAAACAGAATAAGATGGTGCTGGGAGGGGTAAGAGTACAGGCTGGCAGGTCAGGGCAGGTCACTTCTCAGAAGTGATCCTGTGGCTTTCAGGCAGATGGAAACATTGCGAGGCAAATTAGCAGAGCAGAGGCTTCATTGCTGAGACCCACACTCAGCTTCTTCCACCCTGCCATCGGATTTCTGCACAGTCCACGAACCCCTGGACATTAACTTGTTATTCCTGGCACTATTTTTTACATTTTGTAACATAGAGGCTTTTGTATCTTTGCACTGTACTGCTGCCCCAAAACAAAAAAAAATCGTCATATATGTCAGTGAGAACAAATCCGACTCTGCTTCTGCATTGCTCAGTTTGCACAATTCAGTGAATTGTAGAATCACACAGGCCATTCAGCCCATGCTCATTAATATTGATCCTACACCATTCTTTGGGAGGAATGCGGTTACAGGGAGAATGTGCAAACACTTATGTATAATCTGTGTGAAGCACTAGAGCGAGTGAGACCTATAGCTGTGTGTGGAGCACAGAGAGAGAGCTGGACTATAACAGACCTGCAGAGGAGGGCAGCTGAAAATCAGTGACTGATTTCGTCCATGTCCAGTCTAAACCTAAAAGGCAGCTGTGGAAAAACCCAAAAGTGTGTGTCAGCAATGTGTGTCTTTCAGTTTCTGTACAGGTTCAGTTGTGTACCCAGAGAGTCACAGAGTATGTCCCATTGCTACAGCTGTATTATTTAATCTGATCTCTTCTCGTTTCAGACCCCTCCCACCTGCAAACCCGTGAGCCAGGCTGTCTGAGTCAGCCCGTGCTTGGGCTGTCACCACTTGGCCTACAAGGTTTCCAGAAACCAGTGACGCAGGTAAGTAATTCTGAGAGTTGGCTCCCCTGGAATGTGCTGTTTGGGTTGCTGGAGAACTGGCCAGTGGCCTGTGCAGGAGGCACGTTAATGCTGGGAGTGGAGTGTATGCTTATTCAGTCAAACTGCCTTTCAGCAAAAGTACCTCACTGGGGGATGGTGCTAGTTACCAGATTCATTAATGAAATAACTGTGAAAAAATGCTGACCATGAATTACTGGATTGCAAGAAAGCCATCTCATTCACTTAGCTGCTGCCCCAATGCATTCCATAAGACCATAAGCGTAACAGCAGAATTAAGCCATTCATCCCATTGATCATGGCTGATTTATTTTCTCTCTTAACTTAGTTTTCCTGTCTTCTCCCCATAATCTTTGACAGCCTTACTAATCAAGAACCTATCAACTTCCACTTTAAATATACCCAGTGACTTGGCCTCCACACCATCTGTGGCAATGAATTCCATAAATTCATCACCCTCTGGCTAAAAAAAAACATCCCCCTCATTTCTGTTCTAAAGGGAAGACCTTCTATTCTGAGCTGTGCCTTTTGGTTATAGACTTTCCCACTATTGTAAATATTCATACTGACTATGCCTTTCAATATTTTGTGCTCTCAGCTTTCACTTGTCCTCTGCTACGGCAGGTAGAAACTATAACCTTTTCACCAGCAAGAGAAAATCGCAGATGCTGGCAATCTGAGCAACACAAAATGCTGGAGGAACTCAGCACGCTAGGCAGCATCTATGGAAAAAAGTACAGTCAATGTTTCAGGCCGAAACCTTTCGGCAGGACTGGAGTAAAAAAGCTGAGGAGAAGATTGGAGGGGAGAGAGAAACACTAGTCGATAGGTGAAACCTGGACAGGGAGGGATGAAGCAAAGAGCTAGGAAGTTGATTGGTGAAAAAGATGGAAGGCCATGGAAGAAAGAAGTGGGGGGTGGGGAGGAGCAACAGGGGGAGGCGATGGGCAGGCAAAGAGAGAAGATGAGAGAGAGACAAAGAGATGGGAAATGGTGAAGGGGGATGGGGTGGAGCATTACTGGAAGTCTGAGAAATTGATGTTCATGCCATCAGGTTGGAGGGTACCCAAACGGAGTATAAGGTGTTGTTCCTCCAACCTAAGTGTGGTAGGGGAGTCCAGGACAAGAGGGCATTGAAGTTTGTCCATTTAGAAAGGAGATGCGGAGAAATTACTTTACGAGTGTCTGTGGAAGGCAAGTCATTGGGTGCATTTAAAGCAGAGATAGATAGATTCCTGATTAGCCAGACCATCAAAGGGTATGGGGAGAAGACAGGGGAGTGGGGATGACTGGAAGAATTGGATCAGCCCATGATTGAATCGCAGAGCAGATGATGGGCCGAATGGCCTTCGGCTCCTGTATCTTATAGTCTTATTCCAACAATGAAGGAGGCCATGGATGTACATAACGGAATGGGAAGGGGAAATGGAATTAAAATGGGTGGCCACTGGGCGATCTCGCTTGTTCTGGGGACAGAGCGTAGGTGCTCGGTGAAGCGCGCTCCAAACTACATCGGGTCTCACCGGTATACAAGAGGCCACACCAGGAGCACAGAGCACAGTACAGTATATGACCCCAACACACAGGTGAAGTATCGCCTTACCTGGAAGGACTGTTTGGGGCCCTGAATAGTAGTGAGGGAGGAGGTGTCGGGGCAGGTGAAGCACTTGTTCTGCTTGCAAGTATAAAGTGACAGGAGGGTGATAAATAGAAAGGGACGATTGGACAAGGAAATTGCATAGGGAGCGATTCTTGTGGAAAGCAGAAAGTGGGGAGAAGGGAAAGATGTGTTTGGTGGGGGGATCCAGTTGGAGGTGACTTAAGTTTTGGAGAATAACGTTCAGGATGTGGAAGCTGGTGGGGTGGTAGGTAAGGACAAGTGGAACCCTATCCCTGGTAGCATAGTGCGAGGATGGAGTAAAAGCAGACGTGTGTGAAGTGGAAGAGATGTGGTTGAGGGGAGGCACTGATGGTGGGGAAGGGAATTCCCTTTCTTTGAATAAGGACATCTCCTTCATTCTATAATGTAACTATAACTATTTTATAGTTTTAACCTATAGCAGGTAAAAACTATAAACTAAGACAAAGATAAAGGCACTGGAGCAGTCAACACCAGCTCACAACTTGGATAATCCAAAGTCCTTTTGAGAGCACCAGGACACTGGCACCTAAAATGGGTCCAATAACCACCCAACCCAGACGTGTTCACTGAATCAAGCTTGACAAAGCAAGTGGTAGACTCCTCCGCCGCAGTCCCTGGCTATACCCTGCCCTACTGGTAGGTAACATTCGCAAATGTGGACAGCTAGGAGCCCTCAATATCAATTGCAGACTCCACTGCGACCCTCTCCTGGCTTCCACCTCCTGAAATCTGGACCCCACTGCCTGGCATGGCTGGTGAAACAGCACTTCCCTCAGTACTTCAGTCTGAGATTGGTGGGAGGTGAGGGGCCAGGTGCTGGAAAATGAGACCAGTGTGCTTGGGTGCTGATGGTCAGCAATGTGATGTACTGCTCCGAATTCCATCATGGGCGCTGATGGTCATCACTGTGATGTCCTACTCCGAATTCCATCATGGGTGCTGATGGTCATCACTGTGATGTGCTACTCCGAATTCCATCATGGGCGCTGATGGTCATCACTGTGATGTCGTGCTCCGAATTCCATCATGGGTGCTGATGGTCAGCAATGTGATGAGCTGTTCCAAATTCTATCATAGGTACTGATTATGGTCAGATTATGGTCAGCAATGTGATGTAGTACTATAAATTCCATGACCAACATCCACAGGCTCAACCCAACCCAAATCACACACCTTCTCAATTAGTGAGCCTTCCTTCTGGTTAAGATGGTACTGAGCTACAGTCTCCTTTATGTTTGTAGGAATGGTTTTTGAGACAGAGAAAGGAATTAAGGGCAGGTTAGGGTTTAGGGACAGTGATGCGCAGGAGTTAGGGGACAAATTTGGGTTTAGGGCCAAGGATGTGGAGGAATTAGAGGTCTTACCATCACTTTGCACTTGAAGGCCAGTGATGTGGATAGACGATGAATGCCAAGTCGGTGGCTCCTGGAATCAGATATCTATGTGAGCAGGAAACACAAGGAGACATGAGGGCTGATGAGTCAGTGAGCCCAGAGTTTGAGCCTGGAGTTCAGGATCTGGGGGTTTGATTCTAAAGACTGACACCCAGAGGTGAATTGGAAGTCTAGAAGTTGAAGCTTGATGGTCAGAGACTGGAGTCCTGTCCTGCGGGTTGGAGGACTGTAGATGGGTGTGTGGGAGGGAGGAAAGGGGATTGTTTTGTCGTCGTTGCTGTCATGTTCTATGTTGTTCTGCCAGTCATTGTGGGCTTGCTGTGATGTTGGCTCTGGAATGTGTGGTGAGACTTGCTGTCTGCCCCCAGCACACCCTTATGTGTTTTTGGCTTGTTAACACAAATGTCACATTTCATGGTATGTTTTGATGTACACGTGATAAATAAATCTGAATTGGAATCTGTTGCTGGAGTTGAGCCTGAAACCCTTCCCCAACAGATCTCTGGGAGCACCTTCACCAAAAGGAAACAGTGGTTCAAAAAGGGCCGTACTATCTTCTCGAGGGATAAACAGCAGTATTGCCAGCGGTGTTTATTATCTTAACAAATAAACAAAGACATTGTTGGTGAAACACTCCTTACTGAGCTGGCACACCACCTATTGTTTCCTCACGTGGGATATGATAACACTAGACAGGATGTAGGTTTACAGTATATAGATGTTTCTAGATGTTACCAGGGATTATCAGATGTTATCAGTGCTGTAAATTGTAGTCCCAAGGACAGATTCATGCATGGTAAACAAAATCTTCACCTTTGCTGAGATTTAGGACACAGATTAAATGAAACAATGGGAGATTTTAAAGGGAGTTTCGAAGTTTCAAAGTACATTTATTATCAAAGAATGTAAAAATTATACAACCTTGAGATTTGTTTGCTTACAGGTACCATAAAGCAAGAAACCCAACAGAACCCAATTTAAAAAAATACAGTAAAGTAAAGGAAAGACCAACACCCAATTCACAGAGAAAGGGGGAAAAGAAACAAATCATGCGAACATCAGAGGCGAGCAACACCATTCTGAACCAAAATGAGTCCTTAGATCCAAACCCCAGAGCAGCCCAGAGCTCAGTATCAGTTCATCACATTACTGAGCACAGAGCACAGGAGCCAGGAGCAGTCTTCATAGCCTCAGCGCCACGGAACAAGGAGTCCCCATCGTGGCAGCGTGAGCGAAATTGGCTTTCCCCTCTGATCCCAACACCCTGTCTTTCCTGTGTATTTGGACCTGCGTAAAAATTGTCCAGATACCGTATTGTACCTTACAGTAGGACCTGGGGATTGCTGCAGCAGAAGTCTCTGGGACTAGGACACGCCACCCAGTGACTCACTCCGGGCCCAGATTACGCCGCCCAGCCTGAAGCCACTCCTGATAGTTCCAAATCAGCTCGGCGCCCGGAATGATCCATCCTCGCACCTAGGCTAATTGTACGGACGTCGGAACTCCTCTACCTTGACTTCTGCTCTCCGAATGGCTCACTCCATCTGTGACGATTCTGCAGCTGTTCATTCCTCAAATTCGCTTCACCTTCATTCACTTCTTCATTGTTGTGGTGATCAGTGAAAAGGTGTTATCTGTAATGTTTAGTCAAATTTCTTGCCTTTTGAACTACCAGTGAGCTGTCGCACGCATTCGATAGTGCCATCTTAAAACGCAGTTGATGAAAAGCTTTCCGTTTGCCAGGGGTTGGGGTAGGGTGTTTGGAGGCAGGAAACCTCATTGGACTCAGACAGGGCCTGAATGAGCTGTTATCCCTGTAAACCAAGGAGTTGATGCCACCTTGCACATATCCTTAGAGAGGCCATTACCCTCCTTCCCCATCCATCCTTTGTGTCCAATGTTCAATATTTATGTCCGATGGTCCTCTGTTCTCTCTTATTAGTTTCCTTCAACCACTTATCCCTCCACTGCTTCTCACATTATCCCACTTCCCCCATCCACCCACCTTCCTCCTCACCTGTTCTCACCTACCACCTGTCAGCTTGTACTCCTTCCCCTCCTCCCTCACCTTCTTATTTTGGCTTCTTGTCCCTTCCTTTCCAGTCCTGATGAAGGATCTCAGCCCGAAGCATCAACTGTTTATTCCCCTGCAGGCCTGCTGAGATCCTGCAGCATTTTGTGTTCCAGATTTCCACATTCAAAAGAAACATACATAGAACATAGAAATCTACAGCACATTTCAGGCTCTTCGGCCCACAATGCAGTGCCGACCATGTAACCTACTCTAGAAACTGCCTAGAACTTCCCTAGCACATAGCCCTCTATTTTTCTAAGCTCCATCTACCTATCTAAGAGGCTCTTAAAAGACCCTGTTGTATCTGCCTCCACCACCGTCGCCGGCAGCCCATTCCACCTACTCACCACTCCCTGTGTGAAAAACTTACCCCTGACATCCCCTCAGTACCTATTTCCAAGCACTTTAAAACTATGTCCCCTCAAGTTAGCCATTTCAGCCCTGGGAAAAAGCCTCTGACCAACCACACAATCAATGCCCCTCATCATCTTATACACCTCTATCAGGTCACGTTTCATCTTCCATCGCTCCAAGGAGAAAAGGCCGAGTTCACTCAACCTACTCTCATAAGGTATTCTCATTGGCAGAATCGTGTGTCCTTTTTCCCTGCCCTGTTTTTGAGATTGTGTCCACAGATTTATTCAAACAAAGTGCTCTACCCTCTCTTGATTGATCCTTTGTTTCACTGCAGTTCCTGCGTTCCAGAGTGAAGGAAAGTGTGGACTATTCTCGCACGACCTGCCTGCTGCATCTGTATGCTGACTACCTTTACTTCCAGCACCTGGGCAGCAATGAAAGCATCACAGCTCAGGTACAGCTCAAATCCACACCACACCTGTCCTACGTCAAGCACAGGCACCTCAACACACTGTTGCAGCCTGTTACTTAGGTGGTACGCTTGATATTTGCTTTCCTACAACAAGATTGTTAATTAGTCCTCTTTCAATTCACAGTGCTGGATATAGGGTAGCAAACGATCTAGAAATCCTTCTTGTATCCATTCCTCAAATTCATGGCGAGTGTTGTTAGGACTAGTTTGATTTGCCTGGTTGGGTAAATGAAGACTCCCATGGTTACCCTTGTTAGATGCGCTTCAAATTTCCCTATTTATCAAGGGCTATAGAAAACTCCCACCTGTCCTCTACTCTCTACTGCTGTTTAACTCCATCGAATGCTACACCATGACCTGTTGATCCTTCCTAACATCTGTACTAACTGGGTTATCCCACCTCCTTTCCTTCTCTTTCTATCCTTCTGGAATGTCTAATACCCTGGAATTTTAACTCTTCTGACTTGCTTGCCCTGTAACCATTCATCTGAACTGTGAACTGGCGATTATTTGTTTTCTTGATTCGTGCAGCTTGTTGTGAATCAGACACCTTTAAATTTAGCCTCATAATGTTTTCTGGACTCTGTGCCCATTTTACTTTGTTTCTGTGGAATGTTTTTCTCAACCATGTTTCCTTACGTCACTGCTCTCCTCTTTCAGCTTTGTTTTCCCTCCCTGTTGCTTTCCTCTCCCACTCAACTCACACAGGCCCACTGTGCCAGAATTAATCCCAAAGTCCCAGGGTTCTAAAGCCTTCCCTCCCGCCTAAACTCTTCAGCTCCAATCACTTCTCTCCTTCCACTGTACTGGTTGGTACCTGAGATTACAGCCTTGAACCTCCCTCCTTGCTCTCAAAACTCTATGTACAGGATCCTATCTTCCTTTTCTCTCTCAGGCTGTCCCCAGTAATGCCCTCAGTTCTCTAGCTACTGGTTCCATATGGATGCTGAGAAAAAGTGCCCAAACCTGGCACCAATCTCACCGACTGCACATCCTGCTCATTGTTGTAGGACTACCCACAACAGGCACCTCATCTCACTGGAGAGATTGCACTGACATCGACTCCCCAAAATCCTTCAGGTCACTGGGAGGATGAGCAATTCGGAACCAGAATCAGGTTTATTATCACTGACATTTATGAAATTTATTGTTTTATAGCAACAATATAATGCAAACAGATAAATATCTATAAACTCCAAAACTGAATAAATAGGGCTAAAGGGGAATAATGTGAGTGTCATGGGTTCAAGAACTGTTCAGGAATCAGATGGCAGAGGGGAGGAGGCTGTTTCTGAATTACTGAGTGTGGGTCCTCAGGTGACTGTACCTCCTTCCCCATGGTAGTAATGCAAAGTGGGCATATCATGGACGGGAGAGGTTTGCTGATGGATACCACCTTCTTGAAGAACTACCTTCTGAAGATGTCTTTGATGGTGGGGAGAGTTGTGCCCATGATAGAGTTGTGTGATGAGAGACCTCGGCGAGGATGGTTATGACCCAAGGACCGGAGTATCCGAGACTAGAAGCGAGGCACGACACAAGACTGAAACAAAGGCAATGTTCTAGATTAAGTGCTAGATGGGAATCCAAAACTGAGCTGATGATTGAGCACCAAACCTCATGTCCCCAAAACATGGCCGCCAATTAGTGGGGCAGCCTGAACCTTTAAAGATCCATATTGCGGAGAGTTAGTGTCTAAGCCCCGGAAGCTGGCACATTTGGGTACATGTCATAAGGGTTGGCTGAGACTACAACCCTCTCAGCCTCCTGAGATGCTGACTCCAGGAGATTCCATATCAGGCGGTGAAGGAACCATTTAGAAAGCTCTCACTGTGCATCTGCAGAAATTCGCAAGTGACCTTGATGATGTACTAAATATTCTCAAACTCCTAATGAAGTAGAGCCACTGGTATGACTTCTTTGTCATTGAGTCAATATGTTGGGCCCAGGACAGATCCTCTGAGATGTTGATGTCTAGAAACTTGAAGCTGCTCACCCTTTCTACTGCTGATCCCTCAAGGACAACTGTTGTGTGTTCTCCTGACTTCCCCTCCCTGAAGTCAACAGTCGGTTCCTTATCAGCATCTGGAGAACACCAAAGCCCTATTTATACCCATGTCTTTGGACCCAATGTGACCACACCCTGTTCTTCACCTCTCCCTTCAGGATATGCTTGATCAATCCCATCCCTCCTCTTCTGCACCACCCCCCCAAACATTCTAAAGGGAAATTATGATTATGATTGTTCTGGCTTCAAGTCCCATCCCCTTCCTCAGTCCATCTGGCTGACCCCATTTCCTCAGTTTGCATACTTCAGCTGCAATGTGACCACCTGCTGACCTGGTGTCAAGCAAGTCCTCAGTATTGAGATGTGCCACACCGACTCCGGCCTTAGAAACTGGAGCTCAGGCTACAGCTGTCACAATGGGGTGCTGGGAACGGACCCAAATGCAAGACACAGACACTGGAGTACAAGGAACAGGACTTGACTAGAGTAGGGACGTGACAGGATACAGACAAGGAGCAGGGACAAGAACGCAGACTTAGGCTAGGACATGGACAAGAAACAGGGAACCCAGACAAGGAACTATGAACTAGGAGCCTGGGCTTGGGAAAGCAGGACCAGGACTAGGAATCATGAACTAGGAGCCTGGGCTTGGGACTCTGAGCCAGAGACTGGACAAGGACCCAGAACCTGTGTCTTGCCTTGGGTTCGGACCCCAGAACTGGGCAAGGACAGGAGGTTGCTGGGGTCTAGGGTCTAGGGTCTAGGGGCTAGGGACTCGAGCCCAGGGCCTCGAGTCTTGAGGCTCGAGCCCGGGGCCTCGGGTCTTGAGGCTTGAGGCTGGAGGCTGGAGCTCAGAGATAGACTGGGAACTGTACATCAATATAGAGCCAGGACTTATCCTTCAAAAAGCTGGGACTCATCTTTAACACGACACTAACAGGAGACTGGACAGTACAAGACATAGAGCCAGGACTTATCCTTAGACAAGCCGGGACTCAACTTTATCTCCACACCAAGGTGGGACATGTCCATCCATCAGGTAACGGCAGAATGGCCGGACTTACCCAACAGAGGCAAAGACGAGACAAGACAGATCCCCCCACAGGGCAATGACAGAACAGCCTGACTACCCCACGGAGGCAAGGACAAGAAGAGATAAACACTGAAGAACAACAGGCAGTTCCATCTCTGCATCGGGGTTGCTCCGAGTCACAGTTACGGTCAGCAACCTCGGCTGGCTATGGAAACAGCCAGATCCTTACCTAGCTCGGAGTGGCTGACATCCACTCAGCTGGCCCAAATCCATACCGCAAAGACAGCTCCGATGACTGACAGCAAAGCTCCATGAAGCAATGGTTCTCCAACATGGCCTAAAGGTGGCAAGTGGCCACTCTAGCCTTCCACTGGCAGGTTGCTCCCAGGGGATCTTGACAAGACAAACCAGCAGCCCACACTCGACCCCAAGGCTACTTATATTCCAAGCTCCAAGATAGGAATCAGGTGCCTATGGTTAACCCAAATGAAACAAGGGACAGCTGGAAGGCCTGGAGATCTGAGTTCACGGACCGGACTGTGAACCGCAATGCGGACTTCACGGACCGGACCAGGACAACAGTAGTGGGAAGTACTTCCTTCATCTGATTATCAGCCTCCCACCTTGTCTAGCTGAGGCAGGGTGTCCATGAATTGGAGTGGTAGTGCAGGAAAGGTTCACTGGTTGGTTCCTGAGATGCATGAAGCCATGATCTCCACTGATTGAAGTTTAGAAGACCAGGAAGTCATTTTATTGGAAGACAAGTTCCCAAGGGTGATTGAAGGGTGGATACTGACAGGAGGTTTCCCCTGGGTTGCTGGGAGTGGGGGTTGTATCCAGAACCAGGGGTAGATCCAGAACTGGGTATAACCTTTTTAATAGAGGAAGAGGATTATTTTTTCCTCAGGAGAATAGTGACACTTTGGAATTCTCTCTCCTACCCCCATCACCCCTTCCTCCGTTGACTGTGGAGTCATTGAATGTCCTCCAGATATTGAATGTACTCTGGATGTTGGGACTGAAGTAAAGGGAGATGGAGTGAATGTCAGGACAGAACAATTCAAGGAGCCAGTTGGCTACTCCGTGTTCTCATCTACACATGATGTACTACACAGAGCAGATGGACTTTTTATCATGGGCTTTCTGCCCCAGCTATATCCCCACCCTCCCCACTCCTTCTGTCCCCATCCTTCCCCTTCCCCAGTTATGACTCCACACAGTCCACTATCTTCATCGCTATCCCATCCCTCCCCACGCCACATGTCTCCATCCTTTTCCATCCCCTGTGACCCCACCCTCCCCACCATGCTATCCTTCCCCACCCTTAGCCATGATTCCCCCCCCACCAGCCAATTGCAATTGACTATAAATGCCCTAATCCTCAGCCCTGATGTCCCGAGACTCAGCTGATTTACCTCCACCCCAAACTCAGTGCCACCCCTGGTGCTTGCCAAACATCCCAGTGGCAAACTGTGAGCTCCCTCTTCCCCTTCGCTGCCTCCAGCACTCTGGTGCTGGTAGAGGAAAGGTCCCTGTTCCAGGGTAACCAGGTTATGGCCTGTCTTCTGTGCTACATTTCAGTCCGGAGTGGAAGTCTGTGTGACTGGGGGTTAGCTGGGTACCAGCGTTGGAAAGTCTTTTGGTCCCAGTCACTCCTCATTATCTCAGATTTCCAACTGCTCCATTAATTTGCAAACACGAAGAAATCTGCAGATGCTGGAAATTCAAGCAACACACACAGAATTCTGGTGGAACGCAGCAGGCCAGACAGCATCCATAGGAAGAAGCACAGTTGATGCTTCGGGCCGAGACCCTTCGTCAGGACTAACTGAAAGAAGAGATAGTAAGAGATTTGAAAGTCGGAGGGGGAGGGGGAGATCCGAAATGATAGGAGAAGACAGGAGTGGGAGGGATGGAGCCAAGAGCTGGACAGTTGATTAGCAAAAGGGATACAAGGCTGGAGAAAGGAGAGGATCATGGGACGGGAGGCCTAGGGAGAAAGAAAGCGGGGGGGGGGGGAGCGCCAGAGGAAGATAGAGAGCAGGCAAGGAGTTATTGTGAGAGGGACAGAGAGAAAAAAGGGGGGGGGGGGGGGAAATAAATAAATAAATAAATAGATAGATAGATAGATAGAGAGATAAGTAAATAAATAAATAAGGGGTAAGAACAGGAGGAGGGGCAATAACGGAAGTTAGAGAAGTCGATGTTCATGCCATCAGATTGGAGGCTACCCAGACGGAATATAAGGTGTTGTTCCTCCAACCTGAGTGTGGCTTCATCTTTACAGTAGAGGAGGCCGTGGATAGACATATCAGAATGGGAGTGGGACGTGGAGTTAAAATGTGTGGCCACTGGGAGATCCTGCTTCCTCTGGCGGACAGAGCATAGGTGTTTAGTGAAATGGTCTCCCAGTCTGCATCAGGTCTCACCAGTATATAGAAGGCCGCATCGGGAGCACCGGATGCAGTATATCACCCCAGCTGACTCACAGGTGAAGTGTCGCCTCACCTGAAAGGATTGTCTGGGGCCCTGAATGGTGGTGAGGGAGGAAGTGTAAGGGCAGGTGTAGCACTTGTTCCGCTTACAAGGATAAGTGCCAGGAGGGAGATCGGTGGGAAGGGATGTGGGGGACGAATGGACAAGGGAGTCCCTGTGGAAAGCAGAAAGTGGGGGAGGAGTGAAAGATGTGCTTGGTGGTGGGATCCCGTTGGAAGTGGCTGAAGTTACGGAGAATTATATGTTGGATCCAGAGGCTGGTGGGGTGGTAGGTGAGGACAAGAAGAATCCTATCCCTAGTGGGGTGGCGGGAGGATGGAGTGAGAGCAGATGTGTGTGAAATGGGAGAGATGCGTTTGAGAGCAGAGTTGATGGTGGAGGAAGGGAAGCCCCTTTCTTTAAAAAAGGAAGATATCTCCTTTGTCCTGGAATGAAAAGCCTCATCCTGAGAGCAGATGCGGCAGAGACGGAGGAATTGCGAAAAGGGGATAGCATTTTTGCAAGAGACAAGGTGGGAAGAGGAATAGTCCAGGTAGCTGTAAGAGTCCGTAGGCTCCATTAATTATAGGTTCGATAACTCCCCCACAGACATAAGATCCAGGTCTACAGCAAAAGATACTATACAATGAGAATTATTTTTGTTGCATTATTTTAGAGTAAATATTAGTTTAGAAAGATGATTGTTCCAGTATGAAGATTGGATTGGTGCAACAGACAATCTGCTGTAGGAACTTGAGGGGTGGTGGTGGGAGGGTCAAATAACATCTGTGGGAAGAAAGGAATTGTCAATACTTTGTGTTGAAACTGTGTGCCAGTACCTGAAACAACATTGATGTTTCAGGTACTGGCACCTGAAATGCTGCTCGGCCCATTGTGTTCCTCCAGCAGATTGTGTGTGGCTCCAGGTTCCATCAACTGCAGTCTCCTGTGTCTCTAGTTTAGATAGGAGATGGGTTTAGAGTGGTTTTGTTCAGTGGAAGTGAATGCTACCTTACAGCTCAATTGAAGTAAGTTGGGTGAGGGAACTGAGTGCGTCAGTCCCTGACAAAATGCATAACACAGGCTGACGCACTTCTCAGCACAAGCTGAGAAGGAACAAACTGCATTCTGACATGAAAGAAGGAATAGCAGAGAGTCAGGGACTGAACAGCTGTCCCCCAACATCAGGTGATAGTTGCCTATCACGGCACTGTTTATTTTTGACAAATCAACTGATGATACCAGTGTTGGACGTGGGTTACGTGCAGTCTCATTAAATCCAAATGTTAGAAGCTCTGCTGATCTCCAGTAGACATTCCTTCAGTGTTCAGCCAAATTGTTCATTCCTGGCCCAAAGGCATTTATCCATCTCAGCATCTTCCTGCCCAGGAAATCCAACCTGTAGATCTGGCACTACCTGTGATGCTCAAGGCTCCGGATAAGGTAGACGATGCATAATGTAGCTCCAGAGATAGGCCTAGTTGCATTTGGCTCAATAAAACAGCTCACCATTGTCTGTGGCTTAGGGTGGGATCTATCCCATCTAAAGAACTTCTCTATTTGAAGTCTTGTAGCTGTTTTTGTCAACAAAAGTGATGGTGTTTAAGCTGCAGGAATCAGGACAGTACGAGAGCAGCAGACATTGAGGGGGAGATTAGGATAGTGTCTAGAGATGTTGGAGGTTCCTTTCCATTCCATTCATTCAATTAAATTCCACTCCATGATTACATTCCATTTGCCCTCCCTTCCATCCTATTCAATTCCATTCCATTCCATTCTATTCCCTTTCCAATCCATTCCATTCCATTCCATTCTATTCCCTTTCCAATCCATTCCATTCTATTCCCTTTCCATTCCATTCTATTCCCTTTCCAATCATTCCATTCTATTCCCTTTCCAATCATTCCATTCTATTCCCTTTCCATTCCATTCCATTCTATTCCTTTTCCATTCCATTCCACTTCCTTGGTCAGTGACCGAATCAAAACTTGCATTATGACATTTTCACTTTAGTAAGTCATACCTGAACTAATGTGTGCAGAGATTTTGTTCATCGCTGAACATCAGCTGGAATACACTATTCAAGCAGCATGGGTTCATGCTGGTCACATGATCAACTGGCCCCAGTGGAATTAACATTGGCACTAGTTAATCACCCTAGTCACTGGTAACCACAATATGAAATATCTCTGAAGAGAGACATTGCTGATGAAAAGTGTTCAACCCAGCCTTAACTTTTTTGCTTTCCTTCAGATTTCAAGCTATATACAGGCAGTGAATGAAATATATGAAAATGTGAATTTTGCAGAGATACGTCAAATAAATTTCAAGGTGAAGAAACTAGTGGTAAGTACTATTGTTCAGGTCACTATTGAGGCATCTGGAATGGGAAGGTTCCCAACCCTCGGGTCTTGCACGGATGAATTATTCTCCCTGTGACAAGATGTGCCTGGTGTAATTTCCCTCAAGGAGTAACCCACAGCTACTAATGTCGAGATCACAGGAAGTTAGTGATAAAGCCACTGGGAAGGTAATATTTTATAATTATGGTACGTATGTTGTTACACTTCCTTTTTCAAAACACTAGCTCTGTTTCCTTATTAGGATACAGTATATACTGAAGATCTTTAACGCCAAAATATTAATGGCAGATCAGAATCAGAATCAGATTTGATATCACAGGCATACTGTATGTCATAAAATTTATTGTTTTGCAATACACAATAATAAAAAAGCTATAAGTTACAATAAGAAACATGTTTTAAAAATAAATTAAATTAATAGTGGGAAAAAAGAGCAACTAAAAGAAAAAAAATAGTGGAGTAGTGTTCATGGGTTCATTGTCCTTTCAGAAATCTGATGGTGGAGGGGAAGAAGCTGTTCCTGAAACATTGGGTGTGCGCCTTCAGGCTCCTGTACCTCCTCCTTGATGGTAACAATGAGAAAATGGATGCAGCCTTTGAGGATGCCCTTCATGCTGGGGAGGCTAGTGCCCACCATGGACCTGACTGAGTTTTTAACTTTCTGCAATTTACTCCACTCCTGGGCAGTGGCTCCTCTGTACCAGTTTGTGACGTAACCAGTTAGAATGGTCTCCATGGTACAGCTGTAGAAATTCATGGTACATCTGTGGAAATTTAAAATCAAAACAGAAAAATGCTGGAAATATTCAGGTCAGGCGGAATCTGTGGAGAGGGAAACAGAGTTAAGGTTTCATGTTGACTTTTAAATAATCTTCAGCATTGTTTCCAGCAATTTCTGCCTGTTCTAGCTTTGCTTTAGTCTGTGCAGGCTGAGAGAGTGGATAGTGACTGTGCAAATAATCATAGTAACATCCAGAGTTTCCTTTCTCATTTCCAAAGGTTTATTTAGTGATCACATTAGTGCAATATTACAGTACTTCATGATACAGACTATTTATAGTTTCAAATTATAACATGGTCATTGCTATCTAGAACCTATTCAAGCCTCTGTGGTGCCCATTGGTCCTGGAAAACCCCCACTGTACCTGTGGACACTGTGTTCCTTCTCCAGGGACACGGAGACACAGATGTAACCAAGGAAGATGAACATGCAATCAGCTTGGGCAGTACTCCTGAATGCCCACTGCCTTGGACATTCAGAGTTTAGAGTTGTAATCCAGAGAATATTAATTCAGATCTTATGGAGGCAGGCTCAGAATTTGAATTCAATTTGAAAGATCTACTGGAAAGGACGATGGAGCTGACAACTGCTCCAGTCATCAGTCATTGCTCTCTGATAGTACCACTATAACAGTCCTGATTTCCCTTTTCATCCTTTCCATATTCCAAAAATCAGTAAGGATTATGATCATTTTTCAACCATGGGAGATGAACCAAGGGTTCCCCTGAAGGACCACTTGACAATTTTACTTCCCACTAGCTTCTACTGATCTTGCTCAATATGAAACAGTCTGCCCAGAGAATGCCTGGTTCAGTACTTTCTGTAACCATCTCTTTCTAACCAAACCACTGCTGCTGCCGGTGACTCCCACAGATTTGTTATATTTGCATGACCTGTCCTTAGCTCTGCTAATGATTGTTCCAAAAGTTGAAGGTATGTGTTCGATCATTTATTAGTAATTAGCAAACATACAATCTTGAAGCGATGAAACTTAAGCGTACCCAAGTGTAATTTAGGTTGTAATTAAGTGGCCAGCAAAAGATATGACACCCATCGGTCCCCAGTTACAAACTACTGTTATAAGTTGATCCAAACAGCTGATTTTGGTCTTAACATGTGTCTGTCTACAAATCCTCTTCTGTATGGAAAACCTTGAATGATTCCACTTCCTAACGGCTTCTCTCTTCACATTCAGCTCCAACCAACTTTGTCACATTATCAGGGCACAGTTCACGAATTTGTTCTCATCATGCCACAAAGCATCAAAGTGCATTAACTAAGGAATCTGTGTCCAAAGAATATGCCATTTCAGTGTGAACAGCCTAAATAGCTAGACAGATAAATATGACCCCAAACCTCTTCACTGTATTCCTTCGCTCTTCACCTCAAAAGGTCCATAGTTGTCCACTCCAACATGTGTAAATGGAGGTTAATCTGGAGAGATCCTGTCCAGCAGGAGATCTGCCATGTGCTGGCATCTTGGAGCTGTGTGCAACTGTCGACAAACAACACACTTAGTCAGGATTCTTCTAATAGCTATACTAGTAGAGGGAATCCAGTATTTTTGCCACAACCTGGGTAACATGTGGTTACGGCCACCATGTCCAAACTCTCGATGTACATGCCTCAGAATGAGATTTGAGAAATGAAGATCCTTCACCAGTATAACAAGATATTGAGACTCTTCAATCATGGCTGCCCAACTAAGCCATCCACCTGCTATCAAGACATCATCTCCAAGTACTGGGTTAAGCTTCAAAATATGGCTGCATCTTTTCACACTTTCTTCCCTCCGCAAACTCAAGAATTCATCTGGAAATCTCTTCCTTTACAAAAACCAATGATCTCCAAGTCTGAGTTCCTCCACTGAGAGACAATCTTGGCCAGTCTAACATTTGTTTTTTTCCATCTCTCTCTCCAAAGAATACCTTTGTTGTTCTTCACCCAAGTCAGACTGCAAGTCAACGATATTCAATTGTTTCATTTTCAAGCTAAGAAATAAGAGCACGTTCTTAAACCTAGGAATCCAAGCTACTATCTTTTTCAAATGGTCCAAGATGAGAAGTGATGGATAATACGTGTTACTGCATCCAGCTGTTCTTCAATCTGCATGACTTTCATTGTAACAATCTTTTTGACTTCTGGATCATCTAGCAGAAATCCTTCAAAACCATCGGGCTTCACAGACCATTCACTTTCAGGCTAGTGAAGGTATTTAGGTTTAACACCCAAGTCTTACTCATCAGAAAAGCCTTTATCTTCAATCCTCTAGAGCCACCATCTGCAGGGTTGATCAAAATATTCATATATCTCCATTGCGATATATGTAGGACCTTAAGAATTTCTGAAAATCTGTTTCAAAGATTCGGAATCTGGAAGTTTAATTTCTAATATACTTCTGCACTGAAGTACTATCAGTCCAAAAGACTGAGTCCTGAAGTTGCTTGTGCAACTCCGTTTTCCACAATGTGCCCACATGGCTTGCCATCGTGGCAGCAGTGAGCTCCATGCAAGGGACAGAAACCAACTTCACTGGAGCTACCGTGGATTTTCCCATAATAAAAGCACTGTGCACCTGTGAACATGTGTCATGCAAAAATAAGTAAGTCACCATGTAGCCATCTTCACGCGCATCTGTAAATTGGTGTAACTGAATTGAATTGAATTGACTTTATTTCTTGCATCCTTCACATACATGAGGAGTAAAAATCTTTACGTTATGTCTCCGTCTGAATATGCAATGTTCAATTTATAGTAATTTATAATAAATAGTATGTACAACAGGACAATCAATATAGCATAGAAATACAATTCTATGTACGTATCAGCGTGAACTAATCAGTCTGATGGCCTGGTGGAAGAAGCTATCCCAGAGCCTGTTGGTTCTGGATTTTATGCTGCGATACCTTTCCCCAGATGGTAGCAGCTGGATCAGTTTGTGATTGGGGTGACTCAGGTCCCCAATGATCCTTTGGGCCCTTTTTACGCACCTGTCTCTGTAAATGTCCTGAATAATGAAAGGTTCACAACTATAGATGCGCTGGGCTGTCCGCACCACTCTCTACAGAGTCCTGTGATTGAGGGAGGTACAGTTCCCATACCAGGCAGTGATGCAGCCGGTCAGGATGCTCTCAATTGTGCCCCTGTAGAAAGTTCTTAGGATTTGGGGGCTCAAGACAAACTTCCTCAACCATCTGAGGTGAAAGAGGCGTTGTGCTTTTTCCTCCACACAGCTGGTATGTAGAGATCAGGTGAGATCCTTGGTGATGTGTATACTGAGAAACTTAAAGCTGTTCACCCTCTCAAACCCAGATCCATTGATGTCAATGGGGTTAGCCTGTCTCCATTCCTCCTGCAGTTAACAACCAGCTCTTTTGTTTTTGCGACATTGAGGGACTTGACTCCACTGTGTCAGGGTGATGACTTCTTCTCTGTCGGCACCAGTAACTTCACCAAAATTCAAAGGTTTCAAATATCTAGTATTCTTGAAGTCTTCCAATTGGCAAAACTCTTCCAGCCAGCTTGTCCACTCATGAGCAACTGATGTTGGTTTAGCGTCATCCCAAGTTCTCTCTTGCATAGGTCTTGTAGGATCCTCCCGGCTAATAACACTACTGACTCAAGATTCCTAAAGGGTCACAGATAGAACTAACTGTGGAGAGGATCTCGCTTCTGGTAAACGGTCTACCCTGGATCCTAAGCTTGAAAGTATCAGACTGAAGACACCATTGCATACCTCCACCAAAGGAATACTCTCCACCGAAGGAATATTTCATCCAAATCCAAACCTTCATATTTTCGCTCTTCGTTCTTCTGGTATAACAGATAGCACACTATGTCTGCTGGTTATCCATTTCATGAGTCAAAAAACACCTTTAGCACAAATGGATACAAGATCATGATAGGGAGACACTGCCCTTTCTTCAGAGGACTTTGACACCAGGCAGTCATCAACATAGAAGCAATGCAGAATCTTATTCAGCATCTTGCAGCTGAATTGCTCTTCATTGTCTTCTGCGTACTCCCAAGAGCAAAATTGGCACAACTCAGTGCTGAAGTTGCTCCAAAGAGATGTAACGCCTTTCTAAAATCCACCATATCTTCACTGAGGTCGTCATCAGGCCACCAGAGAAACCAGTGTAGGTCTGCATCTTCTGCTGGCACCTTAACCTGATGAAACATTGATTCAATGTCCACCTTGATCACTACTGTTTCTTTTCTGATCTCCAGTCAGTGAGCTAGTCAGATCGGGTCCTTGTAACAACTGAGCATTAAGTGATGTTCCCTGAAAGGTCGCTCCTCAGTCAAACACAACACCTTTCTTGGGGTGATAGACATACGTGATGTGGAATATACCAGACATTCCTATCATTGCATTCCAGATCCTCTGCTGGCATTCTTTTGGCATAACCTTTGGAGATGACATCCTTCATGAAAGCTATGTTGGCAGCGTGAAATTACTAATCTCTTTTGAACCTTTTCCTTAGATGAGCATACTACTCAGAGCAGTGACAGCATGTTGCTCAGCAATCCTCCTGCTTTTAGGTATAACATCTTTCTTTCTCAGAGACAAACCAATCTAGTACAGACCATCCACCAGTTTTGCCGAATCTTCCACCAGCTCCCTGAACTTGTGATCTTCTCTTGACCAGTCAGGTTGTTCCTCCTGCCTGCTTTCATGGACTTGAATTGCTGCTGCCAAAGTTCATCCAAGCACAAAGCTGAAATCCCATTAACTGTTATCTCTGGCCGAGTGTGGTCTCTTCTACCACCACGGTCTCCTTTGAATAATCCATTAACAGTCTAACCCAGCATTGTTCTGATTGCATAGGGTTCATCATTAACACTGCAAATCACCTGCAATGGCTCCAGTGTCTTAGGTGCATTTGCCCCTATCAGCAGTTAATGTCTGACTCAATTTCCAGCAAATGTGCATGCCTCAGGTGAGACCACTCCTGGAGATCCCTGTGTTGCGGAATGTTCCATAGAACCATAGAACATTACAGCACAGAAACAGGCCGTTTGGCCCTTCTTGGCTGTGCCGAACCATTTTTCTGCCTAGTTCCACTGTCCTGCACCTGGACCATATCCCTCCATACACCTGTCATCCATGTACCTGTCCAAGATTTTCTTAAATGTTAAAAGTGAGCCCGCATTTACCACTTCATCTGACAGCTCACTCCACATTCCCACCACTCTCTGTGTGAAGAAGCCCCCGCTAATGTTCCCTTTAAACTTTTCCCCCTTCACCCTTAACCCATGTCCTCGGTTTTTTTTCTCCCCTAGCCTCAGTGGGAAAAGCCTGCTTGCATTCACTCTATCAATACTCATCATAATTTTATATACCTCTATCAAATCTCCCTTCATTCTTCTATGCTCCAGGGAATAAAGTCCTAACCTATTCAATCTTTCTCTGTAACTCAGTTTCTCAAGTCCCGGCAACATCCTTGTAAACCTTCTCTGCACTCTTTCAACCTTATTAATATCCTTCCTGTAATTTGGTGACTAAAACTGAACACAATACTCCAGATTCGGCCTCACCAATGCCTTATACAACCTCATCACAACATTCCAACTCTTATACTCAATACTTTGATTTATAAAGGCCAATGTACCAAAAGCTCCCTCTATGATCCTATCTACCTGTGATGCCACTTTTAGGGAATTTTGTATCTGTATTCCCAGATCCCTCTGTTCTACCGCACTCCTCAGTGCCCTACCATTTACCTTGTATGTTCTACCTTGGTTTGTCCTTCCAAAGTGCAATACCTCACACTTGTCTGTATTAAACTCCATCTGCCATTTTTCAGCCCATTTTTCCAGTTGGTCCAAGTCCCTCTGCAGGCTCTGAAAACCTTCCTCACTGTCCACTACACCTCCAATCTTTGTATCATCAGCAAATTCGCTGATCCAATTTACCACATTATCATCCAGATCATTGATATAGATGACAAATAACAATGGACCCAGCACTGATCCCTGTGGCACACCACTAGTCACAGGCCTCCACTCGGAGAAGCAATTCTCTACTACCACTCTTTGGCTTCTTCCATTGAGCCAATGTCTAATCCAATTTACCACCTCTCCATGTATACCTAGCGACTGAATCTTCCTAACTAACCTCCCATGCGGGACCTTGTCAAAGGCCTTACTGAAGTCCATGTAGACAACATCCACTGCCTTCCCTTCATCCACTTTCCTGGTAACCTCCTCAAAAAACTCTAATAGATTTGTTGAACATGACCTACCACGCACAAAGCCATGTTGACTCTCCCTAATAAGTCCCTGTCTATCCAAATACTTGTAGATCCTATCTCTTAGTACTCCTTCCAATAATTTACCTACTACCGACATCAAATTTACTGGCCTATAATTTCCCGGATTACTTTTTGATCCTTTTTTAAACAACGGAACAACATGAGCCACTCTCCAATCCTCTGGCATCTCTCCTGTAGATACCGACATTTTAAATATATCTGCCAGGGCCCCTGCAATTTCAACACTAGTCTCCTTCAAGGTCTGAGCGAATACCCTGTCAGGTCCTGGGGATTAATCTACTCTGATTTGCCTCAAGGTAGCAAGCACCTCCTACTCCTCAATCTGTATAGGTTCCATGACCTCACTACTTGTTTGCCTTATTTCCATAGACTCCATACCAGTTTCCTTAGTAAATACAGACGCAAAAAACCCATTTAAGATCTCCCCCATTTCTTTTGGTTCCATACATAACCAATCACTCTGATCTTCAATTTTATCCCTTACTATCCTTTTGCTCTTAATATACCCATAGAAGCTCTTTGGATTATCCTTCACCTTGACTGCCAAAGTAACCTCATGTCTTCTTTTAGCCCTCCTGATTTCTTTCTTAAGTATTTTTTTGCACTTTTTATACTCCTCAAGCACCTTATTTGCTCCCTGTTTCCAACACATGTCAAACATCTCTCTCTTCTTTTTTATCAAAGTTCCAATATCCCTTGAGAACCAAGGTTCCTTATTCTTATTCACTTTGCCTTTAACCCTGACAGTAACATACAAACTGCACTCTCAGAACTTCTCCTTTGAAGTCCTCCCACTTACCAATCACATCCTTGTCAGAGAACAACCTGCCCCAATCCACGCTTTTTAGATCCTTTCTCATTTCTTCAAATTTGGCCTTTTTCCAGTTTAGAACCTCAACCTGAGGACCAGATCTATCTTTATCCATGATCAAGTTGAATCTAATGGTGTTATGATCACTGGAATGAAAGTGTTCCCCTACACACACTTCCATCACCTGTCCTAACTCGTTTCCTAATAGGAGATCCAATATTGCATCCTTTCTAGTTGGTACCTCTATATATTGATTTAGAAAACTTTCCTGAACACATTTTACAAACTCTAACCAGTCTAGACCTTTAGCAGTGTGGGAATCCCAATCCACGTGGAAAATTAAAATCCCCTACTATCACAACTTTATGTTTCCTGCAGTTGTCTGCTATCTTCTGCAGATTTGCTCCTCCAATTTTCACTGACTATTGGGTGGTCTATAATACGACCCCATTAATGTGGTCATACCCTTCCTGTTTCTCAGCTCCACCCATATGGCCTCGGTAGACAAGCCCTCTAATCTGTCCTGCCTGAGCACTGCTGTAACATTTTCCCTGACTAGCACTACCACCCCCACACCGTACCCTTCATTCCTCTGCCTCTATCATGTCTGAAACATGGGAACCCAGGAACATTAAGCTGCCAGGCCTGCCTCTCCTGCAGCCAAGTTTCACTAATGGCTATAATGTCGTAATTCCATGTGTCCATCCACACCCTCAGCTTGTCAGCCTTCCCCACAATACTCCTTGCATTGAAATAGACACACCTCAGAAGATTATTACCACCACACACAATCCTTTCTATTTGTGACTTTGCAGGAACTTTTAACATCATTTATTTTCACACCCGCTCCACTACCTGCTCTGGCACTCTGGTTCCCATCCCCCACAAACCTCATTTAAACCCTCCCCAATAGCACTAACAAACCTCCCTGCAAGGATATTGGTCCCCTTGTAGTTCAGGTGTAACCTGTCTTTCTTGTACAGGTCCCACCTGCCCCAGAAGAGGTCCCAATGATCCTGAAATCTGAAACCCTGCCCCCTACACCAGTTCCTCAGCCACGTGTTCATCCTCCAGAGCATCCTATTCTTACCCTCACTGGCACGTAGCACAGGTAGCAATCCCGAGATTACCACCCTCGAGGTCCTGCTTTTCAACTTCCTACCAAGCTCTGTATACTCACTCTCCAGGACCTCCTCACTCTTTCTTCCTGTGGAAGTGGACAGGCATACTTTTCTGTATATATTAGGCACTTCACAATAGTTCTCACTATCTAAGCCAGCCATTTCCAATCCTGAAATGATGTACTTTAGCTACTCGCAACCTTCTCTTGAACCATTGTGCATAAAAGAACGCATGTTCTTCTCCCTGTCAGGTTGAGCTTGTTCACGAGGCTCTCTGTGCAGAACACTACTGTACTTCCTTGACCTAGGAAAGCATACTGTAAGTAAATACTGACGAAGGGTCTCGGCCCGAAAAGTCGACTGTACCTCTTCCTAGAGATGCTGCCTGGCCTGCTGCGTTCACCAGCAACTTTGATGTGTGTTGCTTGAAGTAAATACTGTCTTTTTACCCTTCTTAGACTTCACTTGAACCAGAATTACAGGAAGTTTACAATCATAATCGCTAGCCCGGTAAGGCAATTAGATACCAGGGTGTTATACAAATCTGTGTTTGACTTTTTCGTGGCTTGTTTTGAATCTGTACTCTTTCCATCAGAATAAATATGAAGTATGCTGGGATGCTTGCCAGTGCATACCTTGGATGAAAGACACCTTTGCAATCCTTGCTGAAGTGTCTCGTACATAAACAGCCAAAGCAGACATCATTTTCTTTTAGGAAGGCAATCTTCTCCTTATGAAACTTTTTCACCAGCCTAGAGCACAAATCCAAAGTATGTTCATCCTAGCAGAACAGACAAACTTTATTAGTTCTGGGCTCAGTTTTAGCTTTAATTTTCACAGTAGCCACAGTAGTGGCCATGCTGCTTCCTCTAGTCTTAGAATGAATTTGTGATCCAGTTTTGTCCACACCTTTACTTACTGCCAGTGATGTAGCCTTGAATTTTTTTCCCGGACACTGTGTGTGTAGTAATCTTTACTTGTCTTTCAATAAAAACAACAATGTCAGTGAAGGTAGCTTTACATTGCGCCTCTCTTGCAGTTTACAGATCACTGAACTCCAATCTTCTGAAAGTTTAGGGGGTAACTTATATATGACAGTTGTCATATTAGTAGGCATCTTTGACTCACACATGTCTTCCGTAGCATTTTAAACAACCTTTAAAAAAAACTGTAGTCTTAAAGACTGAAATATTCCTGTAGTAAAGCTTGAGCCCGTTAGATATTCTTCCTCTTGCTGGCAACTTCTGACAAGTTCTCCGGGGTAACCTCCAGCTGGCTGTTCGAGGAAATAGAGATGGTCACCATAATCATCAGCCTTGCCTTCAATGCTATTCCTGAAAGCCCTCATAAGTGAACAATACTGCAATGAATCAGCATCAAAGATTTGAGTCTCTTTTTTAGGAAGAGATGCAATGCAATGTTGTTGCATCTCAAAACTTGTTATTTCCTTTTGTGTCTTTATGGCCTCCAGCAGGGCATTGAGACCTTTATCACCTGAAACACAAGTGTTACCACACTGTAAGTTAATGTCCTCTGAATCATGTGTGATTGGATATGGCATCAGTTCAAAGTGCAGGCTGAGAGCGAACACCCTGAACTACCCCTCAGGGTTCAAACTCATGGCTCATAGACATTTGAGGAACAAATGTGTCCACATTGACTTTGAATATGTTGGTCTTTCTTGTTGCCACATCAGCATAAGAACTGTCACCACAGAACTGTCCTGCTGGAGCACATTTAGCACCCATAGCACTTGAAGCCCTTCGCACTTTAATTCTGGCTATCTTGGTTGTATTTTCTTCCTGCAACTTAAGCTGCTCCATCTTGACAAGCAGTTCCCAAAATTTGTTGCGTTGCACATAGCTCAGCTATATCGGCCTCCATTCTAAGGTGAGGTATCAAACACACAGGAGAAACTGCTAGCAATAGAACCCGCTGCACGCATGTTAGACGCACTCGCTTCAGGTTGTATGTCATCAGCTTTATATGTAGTCACAGTATGTTCTGTGGCTTTATAAATATTTTCATTTTCTCCAGCATCTTGATCTTCAGCCACATATGTTTGTTTCATCCATTGTGCAGCTTCTGATGTGACTGTTTTAGTAAGCGTATTGATGTTCACAAAGTCTTCAGTCTGCTTCTCGTGGTCAGAGATTAAAGACAACATCAGGTTATGTTGCTTAGCAATATTTTCAGAAAGTATTTATAAATCATCCAAATGAGATAGCACTTGTGAAACATCTTGGTCTATATATAAAAGGTTTCTAATTATCAATATTAAATTTTAATCCTTTAAACAATTCTATTGTAGTCCCTTCGAAAGTTGTCAATTCTGGCTACTAAAGCTTTACCAGCAAGTTCAATTTCTTAGTCTTGACTTCAAGATCACTGCTTCCAGCCTGACTCATGTTGTTTACCAAGACAAAACAATGGCAATTCAATTCAGATGTCAGCAATCAAAGTGGTTAACATTTCAACAGAAACTAGCTCCAAACCCTTAGGCAAGCACACACAACGGTCCCTAATTGGACACGCAATGCGCTGACCATTCTAAACTGTGTTCCGAACTCAATGCTCAGCATGAAAAGGTTATTACTTGCCACAAGCCACTCCTGGCTGCGGTGCTTCAGGTTTTGTAGTCACGTCTGAATGCTGATGTTCATTTGGCAAAACTGTCGAATATTTTTGCTGACAGAATGTAGCGGCCAATTTGAACCAATTTGCTGCTGCTGGGACCCCCACGTGACATGGCCTTAGCTCTGTTAGTGACTGTTCTAGAAGTCAAAGGTATGTGTTTGATCCTTTATTAGAAATGAGTAAACTTACAATCTTGAAGTGATGAAACAGTGTACTCCCAAGTGTAAGTTAAGTGTAATTAAGTGGTCAGCAAAAGATACGACGTCTGTCAGACCCCTAGCTACAAACTGATGAGAACAAAGCACAAATACATAACTAAACCCTGTGCTTTTGCCACAGCCACACCTATGTGACTAGTTAGCATAATAAACATAATAAATACTTCTTTTTCATGTGCCTTGCACGTTACACACTTGGGCGATCATGGCTCTCCACATCGAACAATCCCTCGCAGCGTCAATGATATCTCGCACACTTAAATCTGTTTGTTCTTTCTCAGTGTCCATACATTGTCTCCTTTGCCTTCCTCTGCTACGTTTCCCAGGCATATGGTCTTGTAATGTAAGGCATTCTATTTCTTCCTTTCTGATGACATGGCCCAGGAATTTAAGTTTCCTCTCATTTAATGTTCTCATTCAAGATCATTTTGTATGGGCACATTGGAGTACTGTCTCATTAGTTACCCTATCCCTATATGATATTTTCAGCATTCTTCTAAGAAGCCACATTTCTGTTGCTTCTAAATTTCTTTGGAGTTCTGGTGTTATAGTCCATGTTTCAGAAGCATACAGCAAGATTGACCAGATGTAATATTTTAGTAGTCTAAGCCTTGTTGTCATAGAAATGTGTCTGTTGGTAAAAATGGGTTTCATTTTTTGGAAGTTGGTTTTGGCAATGGCAATTCTTTTTATTTCTACACAATAAATACATAATAAATACACAGCACAGAATACAATGCCGACAGAGAACAGATACATAGCTCCTATACCTCTGTTCCAGCCACTTTCCTTAAGGCACTTGTACCCAGTGAAACCTGATACCATCATTCTAACTCCCATCCAGGGACAGGTATCACTAACACAAGGCACTGGTTGGGGAAAGCCTCACTGGAAATGGATCTTCCTTTTTAACCTGAACTTTGAACTTTTGAACTTTAGATTGACACTGAATACAATGAAACCAACCCCCTTCACAGCCGCTTCCTCAGTGCAGAGAAACTCCTGGACCTGTTCTCTCTGAATGACTGGAGCGAATACTGTCTCTCCTACCTTCTGACAGACCGCGATTACAACGGCGTCCTGGGGATTGCCTGGCAGGCCAAACCAGGTAAGTTAAACTGGAGCTGGTAGCACTGTTGTTGGTAAGGGTACAGTGCAGGAATGCACAAGGCAAGATCAGCAGCAGGTACTCTCCCTGGGCCAGGAACAGGGCAGGCTATTCAGCCTGATAGCACTAAGCAGTGCTGTCTTCTGCTGTGGTCTCGTCCCCATCAGAAATCCCCTCATACTCATACTTCACTGACACCCAGACTAACTTACTCTCTCTTTCTCAGCTCGGATGGTTTAACTGTTCCTCTCTCCACAGCTGCTGCCTGATTTGCCGAGTCTTCCCAATTTTTTCTGTTTTTGTATGTGTGTGTTTGTGCGTGGCTCTGTCTGTGGATGTGTGTGGAAGTCAGAGAGTGAAGATGTATCTGTGTTTCAATGGGTGTGGGTGTCCATTGGTGAGACTGTGCCCTTGCCCAATGAGAATACATGCTTCAACTTACTGCTGTTTGTAGCCAGTTGTGTGTGTGTGTGGGTGTGTGTACGATTGTGCATGCGTGTCTATGTGAGTTTGGGTGTGTGTATGTGTGTGCATATGGTCATGTGTGTACAAATATACGTGTTTGTGTGTCTGCACATTAGTGTATGTGTGTGTGTTTGCACGCGCGCGCACGCCTGTGTTTAAAATGTTTGAATTGAAAATATGGTAGACCTTCAGAAATGTGGGGGGGGGGGTCTTAAAAATTACAAGGGCAAAAAAGGTGCATGAAGTATCACTGGTAGAGGAAGGAAAATTCCAAAGTGTGGGTCCTTTAGGGAGCAACATGCAATATTGATCAGTAGATGAGCAATGGTGGATGGAAGTTAATCCCAACAAATGTGAGCTGATCCCCATTGGGAAGGCTGGTAAGGAAAGGTCATGCACAATGAACAGCAGAGTCCCTGGGAGTACTAGAGGACCCTGCTGTTCAACTCTGACAATCCCTGAAGGCAGCAGCATTGCTTGGTAGGGTGGTGAAGAAGGATGCTAGCCTTTAGGAGCCAGGACATTGAATACAAAAGCAGTGTGTTAAACCTTATAAAACATTACAAACAACAAAATCTGCAGACGCTGGAAATCCAAGACAACACATACAAAATTTTGGAGGAACTGAACAGGCCAGGCAGCATCTGTGAAAATGAATAAATAGTGATGTTTCAGGCCAAGACCCTTCATCAGGACTGGAAAAAAAAGCCGAGAAATCAGAGTAAGAAGGTGGGGGAGGGAAGAAAGAAGTACACAGTGGTAGGTGATAGGTGAAACTGGGAGTGAAGTAAAGAGCTGGGAAGTTGATAGGTGAAAGAAATACAGGGCTGGAGAAGGGGGAATCTGATAGGAGAGGGTAGAAGACCATGGAAGAAAGGGAAGGGGGAGGAGCACCAGAGGGATGTGATGGGCAAGTAAGGAAAAAAGTGAGAGAGGGAAATGGTGAAGGGTAGGGGGCAATTACTGGAAGTTCGAGAAATCGATGTCATTGCCATCAGGTTGGAGGCTACCCAGACGGAATATAAGGTGTTGCTCCACCAACCTGACTGTGGCCTCCTTGCGGCAGTACAGGAGGCCATGGACTGACATGTAGGAATTGGAATGGGAAGTAGAATTGAAATGAGTGGCTACTGGGAGATCCCACTTTTTCTGGGAGATGGAGCGTAGGTGCTCAGTGAAGCGGTCTCCCAATCTACTTCGGGTCTCACCGATAGAAAGCAGGCCACACCTGGAGCATTATAAAACATTGATTAGGCCACAGGTGGAGTACTGCGAGCAGTTCTGTTTTCCACACCATAGGGCAGGACTAGACTGGAGAGGATGCAGAGGAGATTCTCCAGGATGTTGCCCGCAATGGAGTGGTTCTGCTGTGATGAGGGATGGGGTAGGCTGGGGTTTCTTTTCCTTGGAGAGGCAGAGATAACAGGTATACAAAATTAAGAGGGGGAATTTTGGGGTATATGGTAGGAAACGTTTCCTATGAAATGCAAGCAGATGGGGTTAGTACAACAAATTCCTGATGGTCAGCATGGGCCTAGTGGCTTGAACTGCCTGATCTTTGACTCAGTTACATTGAGGGTACGGATATACTGGGCTGATAAGCATTGAGGGATGTGGACACGTTGGGTGAAGATGCTTTTGAGGGAGGGGCTTGGATAGGATGTGGGAGGGGTGTAAACAGAATGGGGGAGATAACAGGGAGGTGTACATAACTCACTTTGAGTGACCTGTGTGGATGTTCTGGAGCGCCAAACAGAGGGGTGGGTGTCTGTGGAATGCTCTGCTACAGACTGGGGTGGAGGACAAGTCCATGCGTATATTTATGGTGGAAGTTGATCGTATGCTGATAGGTCAAGACATCAAAGGACATGGCGAGAAGGCAGGTGTATGGGGTTGAGTGGGATCCGTGATCTGCCATGATAGAATGGTGGACCTGACTCGATGGGCTGAATGGCCTAATTCTGCTCTTATGTCCTATGGTCTTATGTTGTGTGTGAATTTATCTGAGGGAATTGTGTGGATAAATCACACTGTTTGGAGGCCTGAATACTGTATAACTCCCATCAGGCTCTTTTTACTCTTGCAGTTTCTTAACTCTACCCACAAGGATTCGACATCTTCTGATTCTATGCCCCCTCTTTCTAAGGATTTGATTTTATTTTTAACTAACAGAATCATCCAAAATCCTCTGTCTACCTGCCTGTTCTTTCAATAGAATGTGTATCCTTGGATGTTAAGCTCCCAGCTGTTATCTTCTTTCAGCCATGATTCAGTCCTGCCAATCTCTAACTGCGCTACAAGATCATCTGCCTTGTTCCGTATACTGCATGAATTCAAATATACCAACTCTGCCTTGTATTCATCACCCTTTTCAGTTTCCTCCCCATGTTACTAGAAGTTGAGTTCTGATCTCTTTCTATTTTCTTTGAATTTCTTGAAATATATCCTCCTGTGGATTCTTTCATGGACACCCAGGATCGGGTGCTCGAGACCAGTGTGTCCTCTGTCAACCTCTATGACTAAACACAGTCTCTTCTTTTCAGGAACCTCTGCTGGGATCTGCTCCCCGACTCACAACACTGGTCTCATCACACTACAGAAGTATGGTGTACACATCCCTTTGAAACTGATCCACATCACTCTTGCGCATGAGCTTGGCCATAGCCTGGGATCACCTGTGAGTATGAGATTCAATTAGATGCGGCTAGATTTATTTATTAATCACATGTACATCGGGACATACAGTGAAAAGCGTCATTTGCATTAACTGAGGATGTGCTAGGGACAGGCCACAAGTGTCACCACACATTCCGGCATCAAAATAGCATGCCCACAATGCTCAGAATAACATGCAGCCACCATACAGCAAACAGCAACAACAAAAACCATTTTCCACACCTCACAGCCACTACACACACAGACGGGCTTCCAGTCTCCAGAGCAGGGCCCCAGACTTGCAGACACTGGGCTACCCACCTCTGGAGTGGTTGAGTATACAAGAATTGTGAATGTCCAGCATGTGACGAGTGTCCTGTACATATGAATTGTGTGTTCAGGTGGGAGCGGGTGCTGCAGGATTTCTGTGAGGATGTAAGTATTATCACACTACTGTTCAATTAATCCAAACACACCAGGGATATCATGAAGTGAATGTAACACATACCAGCTATGTAAGGAGACATCCCTGTCGGAAGTGGATAGAGCTTTGCACACTGTTCAGTGAGATTCCAACCTGAATGACATATTGAGGGTCAGGGAGACAGTGCACCCACAGTAAGGGAGTAAGGGAGACAGTAGGCCCTGGGTCAAGGAGACAGTGTCCTCAGTGTCAAGGAGACAGTGTGGCCAGAATAAGAGACATTCCAATTTTCCTATGAGATGAATGGATTTCCCAGAGAGCTGGAGCTGAAGAGAATAAATGGAGTTGAGACTCCCACAAGTTGAGACAGTGTAGGTGGTGAAAGTGTTTGTGCTATGATTAAACAGAACATTCGCCGAATGTGTGTAGGTCTGTCACTGATGAAATGAGGTCAAAAGGTGCTGGTACTCTATGACCGACAGTCACTGCAGAGCAGACTTTCCTCATCAAGTTGCTGTAGGAAGAAGTTTCATTCACAAGCTTTTGATTACAGTCCAAGCAGGAGGGCCAAGTAACTGGATAATGTACCAGCTCAAAATTACCTTAAAGCCAGTCGGGTCAGTCACAATGTCCCTTCAAGCAGCACTCCTTTGACGGTTGTGCCCATGAATCTGAACCCACAGGGTAATTTTCAGGGTAAACTGTGGGAAGATATCTTTCTAAGTCTGTGCTCTGGGCTCCGTGGGTCTTTACCCACTGGCAATACTTTCTCATTTATTATTCTGTTTAAACTGGCCCTGACTTTACTCTGACAAATTATCTTTCCCTGGAGATTTGACAGATTAAAGGGCGTTGGATGGAAAAACAGTCTTACGGAAGGTTCATCCAGCTTCTGATTTCTTTCTTCCCAGCACGATGAGGGCGAGGAATGCATTCCACCAGAATCCGAGGATTCCCAGAGTAGTGGCGGAAATTACCTGATGTTTCCCTTTGCTTCCAATGGACTTGAATACAACAACGACAAGCTATCTCCGTGTACGATCCGACACATCAGCAAGGTGCTGCTGGAGAAGAAGGACCAGTGCTTCGAGGGTAAGAGGGAGCTGCGACATTGTACTCACTGGACAGCGAGGTTGGGGAGTCTGCATGCCTGTGTGGACAGACAGCTCTCCACATGACTGTAATGTTCTCAGGGTTCAAGGACAGAGAAGGGGCCAACGTTCTTGGGATTCCCTCACCCCTCACTATCATCAGGGAGTGATCTGTGCACCATGGAATTCCTGGGGTTTCTTAATGAGCTGGTTGAATTCTTCCCCTGATCGCATTTAAACCTGTATTCCCATCATAAGCTCACACGCTCTGGTTTTAGACCTAATCTATCAGGAGAAATGTCTTGTTACCTACCCTGTCTGTGCTCTCTGTATACCTTTGTCTGGATGCACTGCAGGTGTGGTGAGCTTGATGAGTGAGGGGAGTGAGAAGTGATGAGTGGTGAGGTGTATTCTGTTGCTGACCCTAGGCAGCCTTGATTGGTGTGGTCCTGGTCCTGGTCCCAGTGTATCCCCAGTGTGGTCCCATGGGGTCCCAGTGTGTTTCTGCTGTCTTCTTCGTATGTTTCCAGAGTGTTCCTGGAGCAGTCCCAGTGTATTCCTGGTATGTTCCCAGTGTATTCCTGGTGTGTTCCCAGTGTGGCCTCAGTGCGTGTGCATTCTTAGTGTGTTCCCAGTGTATTCCTGGTGTGTTCCCAGTGTGTTCCTAGTATGTTTCCTATGTATTCCCTGTGTGTTCCCGGTGTGATCTCGGTGTATGTGCATTCCTAGTATGTTCCCAGTGTATTCCTGGTGTGTTCCCGGTGTGGTCTCAGTGCTGTTGCTCCACCTTCTGTGCTAAAGGAGGAGGTTTCACTTCAGGAGGAAGTGACATGATGTGTCTGCTCTGTCTTACAGAGAGTGGACGGCCAATCTGTGGGAATCAGCTGGTGGAGGAGGGAGAGGAGTGTGATGTTGGAGACAGCACCAATGATCCCTGTTGCTACGGTGCCAATGATTCCAAAGATAAATCCTGTAAGCTAAAGCCGGACAAGCAATGTAGGTAGGCCATCCAACCTTCCACACGAACAGCTATTGCTGAGGGGTCACATTAATTGAGGGCTGACATATCTCTCTGACCAGGGCTTCCATAATCCAATGGTGGCTACCAAAACCATGATGACCGTTTCCACCTCCTGCCACAGGTGCTGTGACCTATTGGGTGTTCATTCACTCTTCCCCAATCCCTTCCACTTCCAGTGACAATACCTGTGGTGTTGCCCTTCCTGCTTGGGATATTTCCTGTATCACTCTTGCGCACAGGCAAGAGAAAATCTGCAGATGCTGCAAATCTGAGCAACACACACAAAATGCTGGAAGAACTCAGCAGGACAGGCAACATCTAGGAAAAGAGTACAGTTGACATTTCGGGCCGAGACCCTTCATCAACTCTCCAAACGACCAGGTGCTGTGTCTTACGGTGGCTGATGTGAGGAGAACCCTGTGCAGGGTTAACCCATGGAAGGCTGCTGGACCAGACAATATTCCTGGCATAGTGCTTAGAGAATGTACAGACCAGCTAGCTGAGATTCTCACTGACATCTTCAACGTCTCCCTGAGCAGCGCCGTCGTTCCTACGTGCTTCAAGGCCGCCACCATTGTCCCCGTGCCGAAGAAGTCTTCAGTGTCCTGTTTCAATGACTACTGTCCCATCGCACTCACATCCATCATCATGAAGCGTTTCGAGAGGCTCGTCATGAGGCACATCAAGGCCCTGCTGCCCCCCTCACTGGACCCCCTGCAGTTCGCGTACCGTCCCAACCGTTCAACAGATGACGCCATTGCCATCACCCTCCATCTGACCCTAACCCCCCTGGACAAAAAAGACGCGTACGTTTGAATGCTGTTCATAGACTTCAGTTCAGCATTCAACACAATCTTTCTCAGAAACTGATTGGAAAGCTGAGCCTACTGGGCCTGAACACCTCCCTCTGCAACTGGATCCTAGACTTCCTGACTGGGAGACCTCAGTCAGTCCGGATTGGAAGCAGCATCTCCAACACCATCACACTGAGCACAGGGGCCCCCAGGGCTGTGTGCTCAGTCCACTGCTGTTCACTCTGCTGACCCACGACTGTGCTGCAACACACAGCTCGAACCACATCATCAAGTTCGCCGATGACATGACCGTGGTGGGTCTCATCAGCAAGAACGATGAGTCAGCATAGAGAGAGGAGGTGCAGCGGCTAATGGGCTGGTGCAGAGCCAACAACCTGCCTCTGAATGTGAACAAAACAAAAGAGATGGTTGTTGACTTCAGGAGGACACGGAATGACCACTCTCTGCTGAATATCGACGACTCCTCCGTAAACATCGTTAAGAGCACCAAATTTCTTGGTGTTCACCAGGTGGAGAATCTCACCTGGTCCCTCAACACCAGCTCCATAGCAAAGAAAGCCCAGCAGCGTCTCTACTTTCTGCAAAGGCTAAGAAAAGTCCCTTTCCCACCCCCCATCCTCACCATATTCTACAGAGGATGTATTGAGAGCATCCTGAGCAGCTGCATCACTGCCTGGTTGGGAAATTGCACCATCTCGGATCACAGTGGATAGTGAGGTCAGCTGAGAAGATCATTGGGGTCTCTCTTCCCACCATTAGAGACATTTACACCACACGCTGTATCCGTAAAGCAAACAGCATTATGAAGGACCCCACACACCCCTCATAGAAACTCTTCTCCCTCCTGCCATCTGGCAAAAGGCACCGAAGTATTCGGACTCTCAAGACCAGACTGTGTAACAGTTTCTTCCCCCAAGTCATCAGACTCCTCAATACCCAGAGCCTGGACTGACACCAACCTACTGCCCTCTACTGTGCCTATTGTCTTGTTTATTATTTATTGTAATGCCTGCACTGTTTGTGCACTTTATGCAGTCCTGGGTAGGTCTGTAGTCTAGTGTAGTTTTAGTGTTGTTTTACGTAGTTCGGTGTAGTTTTTATATTGTTTCATGTAGCACCATCGTCCTGAAAAACGTTGTCTCGATTTTACTGTGTACTGTACCAGCAGTAATGGTCGAAATGACAATAAAAAGTGACTTGACTTGACTTGATCAGGACTGGAGTAAAAAGCTGAGGAGTAGATTTAAAAGATGAGGGAAGGGGAGAAAGAAACACAAGGTGATAGGTGAAACCGGGAGGGGGAAGGATGACGTAAAGTGCTGGGAAGTTGATTGGTGAAAGAGACAGAAGGCCATGGAAGTAAGGCATGTTCCCCGAAAAGATTCATGGCTGTAGTAGCAGGTCTGGGTAGGCACGTGGTCAAAGAGTCAGAGAGCGTTTCACTGAATTCCCATCAAAGGGAGGATTTAAACTTCTTCAGGGTAGGCATCCCTGTAAGAAACTTTGCAGGGTAGTAATCCAATCTCAAACAAGAGAAAATCTGCAGATGCTGGAAATCTGAGCAACAGCCAAAGGGTTTCAGCCCAAAACATCGACTGTTTTCTTTTCTTAGAAGCTGCCTGGCTTGCTGAGTTCCTCCCGCATTTTGTGTGTGTTGCTCACTCTTGTTCACTCTCCTTTCCATTCACTCCTATTCATTCTCTCTCCCCCCTCACCTCCTTTTCTCCCTCCCTCTCTCTCCCTTCCCTTCCCTTCTCTCTAACACTCTCTCTCTCCATCTCCCTCTGTTTCTCCCACTCTTTCCCTCTATCTTTATCATTCCTTTTCTCTGTCCTCTCTCTGTCTCCCAATCTCTCCCTCTCTCAGTATTCTCCTTCTCTCTCCACTCCCCTCTCTCCTTCTCTCTCCACTCCCCTCTCTCCTTCTCTCTCCACTCCCCTCTCTCCTTCTCTCTCCACTCTCCTCTCTCCTTCTCTCTCCACTCCCCTCTCTCTTTCTCTCTCCACTCCCCTCTCCTTCTCTCTCCACTCCCCTCTCTCTTTCTCTCTCCACTCCCCTCTCTCCACTCCCCTCTCTCTTTCTCTCTCCACTCCCCTCCCTCCTTCTCTCTCCCTCTGTTCACGTAAGGTTTGTGAAGTATGGATTCTCCATATCTGGATTTCTGCTCTCCTGACAGTTCCAGTCCAAACGTGTGATCCATCCCTTGGGTCCTCTGGTGTGTTGGTTCTGAGGTCACTGCTCAAGTCAATGTGGAACTTGTAGATGGTTTGGGGGGGTGGGTGTTGGTGTGATGGGAGGAGACTACCACTTTACAAATCACCTAGACAATTTCTTGGCTCTTGATCTTCAGAATATTGAATACCCCTGGATTACAACTGGCTGATCTGACACTGTGTTTGGTCTGCTCTTGTGCCTTATGTCTTGTCACATGTGGAAATATCATCATACTTGGCCAACTCCCTCTACCATGTATCTGGGTCAGTGTAGAATGTCTCATTCCCCTGTCTGTATAACTCAGTTCTTGCCATGATGTTTGGGAATGACCTTCTAATGAGTGTGAACAGCTGGATCTCAGCCCCCTTCCCTGCATCACCCAACTGGTCACACTCCGTTCCCTCCCGAGCTGATTGTTCCTGCTCTATTACCCAGTCCCTGATCAAGCCAGTTTATCATCCCCATTTTCATTTACTCTCTCTTGTGGTATCTTCTCAGAGGCCGTCTGAAAGCCCGAATACACCGCATCATCCGGTCCATTCTACTAGCTCCAGCAAACTTGTCACTTGTGGTTTCCTTGTCAGACTTGCACCCTGTCAACTGTTCTGCTGGCTTCCTCCGAATGGAGCAGAGTTAGTTCATCCTTCAGGGGGCGAAGGGTGGGATAGAAAGGAGTTAGTGTTCAGAGGGACAAGGGTATCAGTCCTGAATCACTGATTCATGCAGCGTCAGCAACAGTTAGGTCAGCACAGGGCATGCTAATCTTGAACACACGATTCACCTTGTCCCAGTTAGGTAGAGCCCTGGTAGGACCTCACCAAGAATGTTGACAAGCAACTATTTCTGGTGAGTGTAGTACTGCAGCACCATTTTCACACACTACTTGTGAATAACACTGGGGTGGGGAGGGAGACTGGGGATCTCACTGATCGTTTACCTCAGACCATCTGGCAGCAAAAGGCCATGAGGGAGAAAATTTATCCTAAGATGAGTCTTTATAAGGCATTGGTCAGACTGTACATGCAGCAATGTGAGCAGTTTTGGGCATGTTGTCGAAGAAAGGATGTGCTGGTATTGGAGAGAGTCCAGAGGAAATTTACAAGAATGAATTGGGAATTATAGAGTTAATCTACGAAGAGCATTTGATAGCTCTGGTCTCTGTACTCACTGGAATTTAGAAGAATGAAGAGGGATATCTCGTTGAAAACTACTGAATATTGAAAGGCCTAGATAATGTGGACATGAAGAGGGTACGTCCTATACTAAGTGAAGTGGGCACAGCCTCAAAATAGAAGGATGTTCTTTTAGAACAGAGATCTGTGGAACCCATTGCCACAGCTGGCTGTGGGGGCCAAGTTATTGCATATATTTGAAACAGATAGGCTCTTGATGAATAAAGGTGTCAAAGGTTACAGAGAGGACGCAGACGAATGAGGTTGAGAGGGATAGTAGATAAACTATGATGGAATAGCAGATTAGGCTTGATGAGCCAAATGGAATCAGAATCAGGTTTATTATCACCGGCATGTGATGTGAAATTTGTTAACTTAGCAGCAGCAGTTCAATGCAATACATAATCTAGCAGAGAGAAAAAAAATAATAAATAAAATAAAACATAATAATAATAAATAAACAAGTAAATCAATTACATATATTTAATAGATTTGAAAAGAGTGCAAGAACAGAAATACTGTACAGTATATTTTAAAAAAGTGAGATAGTGTCCAAGGGTTCAATGTCCAAATAGGAATCGGATGACAGAGGGGAAGAAGCTGTTCCTGAATCGCTGAGTGTGTGCCTTCAGGTTTCTGTATCTCCTACCTGATGGTAACAGTGAGAAAAGGGCATGGCCTGGGTGCTGGAGGTCCTTAATAATGGGCGCTGCCTTTCTGAGACACTGCTCCCTAAAGACGTCCTGGGAACTTTGTAGGCTAGTGCTGTAGCTTTTCTATGTTTCTATGTCTATGTTCACCCAAAATGGGGCTGACTAAATTCACAACCTTCTGCAACTTATTTTGGTCCTGTGCGGCAGCCCCTCCATACCAGACAGTGATGCAGCCTGTCAGAATGCTCTCCATGGTACGACTATAGAAGTTTTTGAGTGTATTTGTTGAGATGCCAGATCTCTTCAAACTCCTAATGAAGTATAGCCGCTGTCTTGCCTTCTTTATAACTACATCGATATGTTGGGACCAGGTTAGATCCTCAGAGATCTTGACAGCCAGGAACTTGAAGCTGCTCACTCTCCACTTCTGATCCCTCTATGAGGATTGGTATGTATTCCTTCGCCTTACCCTTCCTGAAGTCCACAATCAGCTCCTTTGTCTTACTGACGTTGAATGCCAGGTTGCTGCTGTGGCACCATTCCACTAGTTGGCATATCTCACTCCTGTACACCCTCTCATCACCACCTGAGATTCTACCAACAATGGTTGTATCATCAGAAAATTTATAGATGGTAATTGAGCTACGCCTAGCCACACAATCATATGTATAGATAGATAGGTAGGTAGATAGATATACTTTATTAATCCCGAGGGAAATTTGGTTTCGTTACAGCCGCACCAACCAAGAATAGAGCGTAAATATAGCAATACAAAAAACTCCAACAATCAAACACCAAAATGCAAACTATGCCAGATGGAAAATAAGTCTGACCCTCCACGGGAGGAGCTGCACGTTCGATGGCTACAGGCAGGAACGACCTCCCGTGCCGCCAAGTGTTGTGTCACGGTGGAATGTGGCAGAAATCCAACAGTAAAAAGTTCAATATCCAGTCTGCAAACACGTTCCTCGATCGTAATATACCCCGGATTGCATCATCCGTTGTTAGCCAGATCAGTAAGCACCCAACTCCTTTACACTTACCGCTCTCAGTGCACTTCCGGTCAGGCGGAATGGTATTACCCACCGAACTCCTCTTCTCCAAAAGTCTCTGTTGTCTCAACCCGGTCCTCTTTCCTCCGCTTTGTGATTCCCCTCTGTGTGTTTTCCTCCGGATTTCAGCAGGGGTGTCCACCGCTCTGTTCGCTAAGCCGGCCGGTCTTTGCTGGTCTGTGGAATACACAGTGCGACCTTGCTTCTGTCCCGCGGGTCGGGATGTAACCATTACCAGCGCTAAAGAAAACCCAAATGAAACTCTCTCTACCAGCATGTTAGAGAGGGTGCAGCTTCGACATGTTACCGTGAGAAAAAAAAACAAAAAAAAACGTAAATTAAAAAGTAAGAATAGATCGGAACGGCCGTACCAGGCTGCATGCACGACCGGCACATGCGCACAGATGTGTACAGAGAGTACAGCACTTTGCTAAGAACACACCAGTGAGGTGCGCCAGTGTTGATCGTCAGTGAGGAGGACATGTTATCACTGATCCGCACAGACTGTGGTCTTCCAGTTAGGAAGTCGAGGATCGAATTGCCGAGGGAGGTACAGAGGCCCAGGTTCTGCAACTTCTCAATCAGGATTGTGGGAAGGATGGTATTAAATGCTGAGCTATAGACGATGAACAGCATCCTGATATAGGTGTTTGTGTTGTCCAGGTGGTCTAAAGCCACGTGGAGAGCCATTGAGATTGCATCTGCCGTTGACCTATTGTGGCAATAGGCAAATTGCAGTGGGTCCAGGTCCTTGCTGAGGCAGGAGTTCAGTCTAGTTATGACCAACCTCTCAAAGCATTTCATCACTGTAGATGTGAGTGCTACTGGGTGATAGTCATTATTAAGGCAGCCCACATTATTCTTCTTAGGCACTGGTATAATTGTTGCCTTTTTGAAGCAAGTGGGAACTTCCGCCCATAGCAGTGAGAGGTTGAAAATATCCTTGAATACTCGTGCTAGTTGGTTGGCACAGGTTTTCAGAGCCTTACCAGGTACTCCATTGGGACCTTCTGCCTTGCGAGGGTTCACTGTCTTTAAAGACAGCCTAACATCAGCCTCTGAGACAGAGATCACAGGGTCATCAGGTGCAGCAGGGATCTTCACAGCTGTAGTTGTGTTCATACTATTGGGTTTCGCTTTGTAGGAAGTAATGTCTTGCAGACCCTGTCAGAGTTACCGTGCAACTGATGTCGCTTCCAATCTCGTTCAAAATTGTCTCTTTGCCTTTGAAATAGCCCTCTGCAAATCATACCTGGTGTTCTGGTACAGGCCTCGTTACCAGTCTTGAATGCCACAGATCTAGCCTTCAGCAGACAACGTATCTCCTGGTTCATCCACGGCTTTTGGTTTGGGAATGTACAGTGAGTCTTTGTAGGCACACACTCATCCACACAGGTTTTAATAAAGTCAGTATACTCTTTTAATGAAGTCAGTTAACAACTGCAGCATATTCATCCAGATTCAAAGATGAATCCCTGAATACAGTCTAGTCCACTGATTCAAAGCAGTCCTGTAGGCGCTCCTGTGCTTCCTTTGTCCATAACTCTTGGTCCTCACTGCTGGTGTTGTAGTCTTCAGTCTCTTCCTGTACTCAGGGAGTAGAAGTACAGCCAGGTGATCAGACTTCCCGAAGTGAGGGCATGGAATAGCACAGTAAGCATTCTTGATGGTGGTGTAGCAATGGTCCAGTGTGTTGTTTCCTCTGGTATTGCAAGTGATCTGTCGATGGGAGTTGCTTAGTGATTTTTTCAGACTGACCTGGTTAGAATCTCCCAAAACGATGGTGAAGGCATTAGGATGTGCTGTTTCGTGCATGTTGATCCCATTACCCGGATCATCTAAAGCCTGCTTGACATTGGCCTGAGGTGGAATGTAAACTGCTACCAAAATGACCCCAGAGAACTCCCGTGGTAGGTAAAAAGGATGGCACTTTACTGCTGGATATTCTAGGTCTGGTGAGCAGAATTGGGACAGCACTGATATATTTGTGCACCAAGAAGAGTTGATAATGAGGCACACTTCTCCACCTCTGCTTTCAGAGACTCTATAGATCTATCCTGACAGTGTAAAGTAAACTCATTGATCTGAATCGTCTATGTCCTATGTCTCATGGTCTTATATTGTAACAAGCAGCCAGAATTTCCATGGATTGGCAAATATAAATTGTGTTTGAAGAACAACAGCGTGGACCTGGTCTGACATCTGTGGTTGGATGTCAGATCTGCAGAGTATTCCCCGTCCCCCACCCCCAGCTCAGTAAGTTGTCGGCGGGGTTCTGAGGTTGGAGTTCCATGCGGACAAAAGGATTGACTTTCAGTCACCCCCTAAATTTGTGAATTGGTGAGACAGGAGTTCAAAGCTACTGTTCGGGGATCCGCCATTAGTGAGAATCATCTCTGGTAGAGTTCTTAATGATGAAGTGCAGGCCATTCTCTTTACCAAGGGTGTTCACTGCTATGGAGATTGTGGCTGTACACACCCCTCCCCACCTCAGCCCTACATGCTGATGTTGGGAACACGTTGTTTGAACTCTATGGCACTGTCAATTTCCTGCAGACACACTCCCTGGTGTTTTCTTTATTGTTAATGGCACCATCAATCACGCTGACTTAAACAGTCCTGCCTAAATCCTATCAGCATGTTGCCTTGGCCACCAGAGGTGAGACACATTAGTCCTGCTTTATACCAACATCCCGAGGCAATATAGAGCTGCTCCCCACGCTGGTATTCAGGAATTAGCATAATATTGAATCCTGTGGATTTCTCTGACCACTGATTAAACCAGTCAAACCAGTTCAAAAGGAGAAAAAGACCTGGCCAGAAGGAGCAACCTCAGCATGGCTTTCCTGTGACAATGCACTGTGTAGATATGCTTAGTGGTGGGGAGGGCTTTAGCTGTGGCCCTTATCCGCTGACTGTTCAGAGCATTGGCGTTTCCATACCAGGCTGCGATGCAGCCAGTCGATATACTCTCCACCATCCATCTATAGAAGTTTGTCAAAGTTTTAGATGTCATGCCGAATCTTCACGAACTCCTAAAGAAGTAGAGGACTGCCGTGCTTTCTTCGTAATTGTACTTATGTGCTGGGCCCAGTACAGGTCCTCTTGAATGGTAACATCGAGGAATTTAAAGTTGCCTCCTTTGATTTCGTCCATGACAGTAGTGTTGTTATCAAGCATTGGAGCATAAGTAAGTAGAGCAGTGGGCTAAGCACACATGGAGGTATTGAGTCCAATGTCTTGAAGCTTATTGATTAGTTTTGAAAGGATGATGATATTGAATGCCGAGCTGTCGTCAGTAAAGAATATCCTGATGTATGGGTCTTTGCTGTCCAGATGTTCCAGGGTTGAGTGACGACCCATTGAAATGGCATCTGCTGTGGACCTGTTGTGTCGGTAGTAAAACTGGAGCGGATCCAAGCTGCTTCTCAGGCAGGAGTTGATATATTTCATAACCAACTTCTCAAAACACTTCACCATCATGGTTGTAAGTGCTACTGGACGACGAGCATTGAGGCAGGATACCCAGTTCTTCTTAGGCAACAGTATAATTGAAGTCTGCTTGAAGCTGGTGGGTATCTCAGACTGCCAAAGTGAGAGGTTAAAGATCTCAGTGAACACTCCAGCCAGTTGATCAGCACAGGTCTTTAGTTCACGTCCAGATACCCCTCCGGACTGGAAGCTTTCCATGGGTTCATCTTCCTGGAGGATGCTCTCACATCGGACGGAGTTCGTGATGGCTCCTCCATGTTTTGACGGTAAAAGCGAGCATGGAAGGCATTGACGAGGAATTCTGCAGATGCTGGAAATTCAAGCAACACACATCAAAGTTGCTGGTGAACGCAACAGGCCAGGCAGCATCTCTAGGAAGAGGTACAGCCGACGTTTCAGGCCGAGACCCTTCGAGACCCTAGTCCTGACGAAAGGTCTTGGCCTGAAACGTCGACTGTACCTCTTCCTAGAGATGCTGCCTGGCCTGTTGCGTTCACCAGCAACTTTGACATGGAAGGCATTGAGCTCACCTGGAAGTGAAGCTCTGTTGTCACCTATGTCAATTGATTTCACTTTGTAAGAGACGACAGCATTCAAGTCCTGCTACAGCTGTTGAGTGTCCTTCATTTATTCAAGTTTAGCTTGGACTTGTCTCTTCACCCATGAGATGGCTTTCTGGAGATTGTACCTCGACCTCTTGTAACTTGCTTGGTCACCAGACTTGGATGCCTCTGATCTGTCCCTCAGCAGTTTGTGGACATCATGGTTCATCCTGGGCTACTGGTCGAGGAAGACTCTAAGTGATCTTGTGGGGATGCACTTCTCTATAACTGTTTTTATGAAGTCTGTGATAACTGTGGTGTATTCATTCAGATCCACAGCTGAGTTCTTGGACATGGCCCAGTCCACCAACTTAAAACAATTCCATAGCCTTCGTGACCACCTCTTTATTGTCCTAATCTCTGGAGCCTAGCCTCTGCCTACGTGCAAATGGAAGATCAGCCAAGTGATGGGATTTCACTAAGTGTGGTCTGGGCATGGCATGGTAGGCATTCCTTGTCTTGGTGTATCAGTGGTCTCGTATGTTGGGATCTTTGGTTATATGAGGACAATTCAGAAGCCGTGGCTGACAGCAGTGATGGACAGGGTGCTGCCTTCAGATTGGAGGGATAAAACAGCTCTCAGGTTAGCAAAAGCTCAGCTTTCCCACACCATCAGGAATGCAAAATAGGATTATTCAGAGAGAATATACAGCCATTTCTGTGACACCAGAGACACAAGGTGCATATAGCAGGGCATTACAGACTATAAGTGACAACAGTGACACTTCTATTCCTGATAGGCTGAATATCTTTTATGCTGGGTTCGATCGGCGGAACGATGTGTTGGTGAGAAAGGCACTCTGTCTGGCAGCAGCTGATGTAAGGAAGACCCGAGTGGGGGTCAGCTCACACAAAGCCGTGGGGCTTGATAACAAACCTGGTTGGGTGCTGAGGGACTCCACAGCCCAGTTAACAGACATTTCACCCTCTATCTGGAACAGTCCACTATCCCCTCAGGATTGCAGGGGGCCACCATCTTCCTTGTGCCCAAGAGGGACATAAAGCCCTGGCCAGAAGTAACAACCTCAGCTGTTTTAAAAATACGGACTGGAACATGTTCAGGGAAGAGGCTACCTCAACAACTACTGTCCAGAGGCGCTGACCTCAACAACAATGAAGTGTTTTGAGCAGTTGGTTAAGGATTGCATTAAATCCCATCTTCCTGCTACATTGGATCCTTTACAGTTCGCTCATCGTTCAAGTTGTCCACTGATGATGCCATAGTCTCTACTCCATCCTGTCCCACCTGGAAAATGGCGCCTCATATGCCAGGATGCTGTTTCTCGATTTCAGCTCAGCGTCTAATATGACTATCCCTCAGAAGCTGGTGGGTAAGCTGTCCTTGTTGGGTCTCAACGCCTCTCTCTATAACTGAATCCTGGACTTCTTGACAGAAAGGCCACAGTCAGTCTGTGTGGCAGAAACACTCAATCACGCTGAGCATCACCCCCCCCCCGGGCCACGGCTGTCCGTGCTGCTGCACGACTGCACTGCTAGATCCAGTTCAAACCGAAGCGTTAAGTTCGCACACAAGAGAAAATCTGCAGATGCTGGAAATTTGAGCAATACACACAAAATGCTGGCCACGCAGCATCTAGGAAAAGAGCACAGTCAATGTTTTGGGTCAAAACTCTTTGGCAGGACTGGAGAAACAAAAACTAAGGAGTAGATTTAAAAGGAGAGAGAAACACCGGGTGATAGGTGAAACCTGGAGGGTGGAGGATGAAGTAAACAGCTGGGAGTAAATCAGTAAAAGAGACAGAAGGCAAAAGAAGAAAAGGTGGCGGGGGGGGGGGGAAAGGAACACCAGAGGGAGTCAATAGGCAGAAAAGGAGATAAGGTGAGATGGAAAAGGGGATGGGGAATGGTGACAGAGATGGTGGGGTTGGGGGGCATTACCGGAAGTTCAAGAAATAAATGTTTGTGCCATCAGGTTGGAGGCTACCCAGACAGAATATAAGGTGTCGTTCCTTCGATCTAAGTGTGGCCTTATCCCAGCGGTGGAGGAGGCCATGGATGGACATTTCAGAATGGGAATGGGAATTGGAATTAAAATGAGTGGCCACTAGGAGATCCCGCTTGTTCTGTGGATGGAGTGTAGATGCTCGGTGAAACAGTCTCCCAATCTACCTCAGGTCTCACTGATATATGGGAGGCCACAGCAGGAGAACCATACACAGTAAATGACCCCAACAGACTCACAGGTGAAGTGTTGCCTCACCTGGAAGGACTATTTGAGGCCCTGAATGGTAGTGAGGAAGGAGGTGTAGGGGCAGGTGCGGCACTCATTTCGTTAGCAAGGATAAGTGCCAGGAGGGAGATCAGTGGGGAGGGACGAATGGACAAGGGACAAGTCGCGTAGGGAGTGATCCCTGCGAAAAGCAGAAAGTGGGGGAGACGGGAGGGAAGATGTGTGTGGTGGTGGGATCCTTTTGGAGGTGGCAGAAGTTTCAGAGATTTACATGCTGGACATGAAAGCTGATGGTAGGTGAGGTCAAGGGGAACTCTATCCCTGGTAGAGTGGTGGGAGGATGGGGTAAGAGCAAATGTGTGTGAAATGGAGGAGATGCGGTTGAGGGCTGTGTTGATGGTGGAAGAAGGGAAGCCCCTTTCTTTGAAAAAGGAGGACATCTCTTTCGTTCTGAAATGAAAAGCCTCCTCCTGAGAGCAAATGTGACAGAGACGGAGGAATTGAGATGAACTGAGTAGCAGGGTAGGATGAGGTATAGTCCAGGTAGCTGTGAGACTCCGTAGGTTTATAATAGATGTCAGTGGATAAGCTGTCTCCAGAGATAGAGACAGTAAGATTGCGGAAGTGGACGGAGGTGTCGGAAATGGACCAGGTAAATTTAAGGACATGGTGGAAGTTGGAGACAAAATGGATGAAGTCGACAATGTCAGTATGGGTGCAGGAAGCAGCACCAATGCAGTCGTTGATATAACGTAGGAAAAGTACAGGATGGTCACCATTGTAGGCTTGAACTGTTCAACCTAGCCAATAAACAGGCAGGCATAGCTGGGACCCATGCGAGTGTCCATGGCTACACTTTTTGTTTGAAGGAAGTGGGAGGAGCTAAGGGAGAAATTATTTAGAGTGAGGACAAGTTCTGCTAAGTGGAGGAGAGTGATGGTGGAGGGGAACTGGTTAGGTCTGATGTCCAGAGAAAATGGAGACCTTTGAGTCCTTCCTGGTGGGGGATGGAGGTATATGGGGACTGGATATCATAGTGAAAATAAGATGATGGGGCCAGTGAACTTGAAATCATTGAAAAGATCCAGAGCGCGTGAAGTGTCATGGATGTAGGTGAGAAGGGACTGAACTGGGGGGAATAAGTCAGAGTCAAAGTATGTAGATATTAGCTCAGTGGGGCAGGAACGAGCTGAAACAATGGGTCTACCTGGACAAGTGGGTTTGTGGATCTTGGTTAGGAGGTAGAAACGGGAGGTGCGGGGTGCGGGGTGTGGGAACTACGAGGTTGGTGGCGGTGACTGGGGGATCCTCAGAGGCAATAAGGTTGGTGATAGTGTGGGAGACAATGGCCTGGTGTTCCTTAGTGGGGTCCTGTTTGAGGGGTAAATAGGAGGAGGTGTGTGAGAGTTGGTGCCGGGTCTCAGCAAGGTAGAGGTCAATCTGCCATACAACTACAACACCTCCCTTATCTGTGGATTTGATGGTGAGGTTAGAATTAGTGCGGAGGGAGTGGAAAACTGAGCATTCGGAAGGAGTGAGGTTGGAATAGGAGAGAGGAGTGTTAAAATCTAGATGATTAATGTCCTGTCTGCAGTTGGCAATGAAAAGGTCCAGAGCAAGCAGAAGACCAGCATGGGGTGTCCAGGAAGAGGAGGAGGGTGAAGACAGGAGAAGGGGTCATTGATGTGGGGTGGAGAGCCCTTACCAAAGAAGTAGGCTCAGAAAGTTCACAGATGACAGTGGTTGGCTTCATTAGCAATGACAAGACAGCGTACTAAGAGGAGGTAGAGAGAGGTGAATCTCTACAGTTCCTTGTCCTGGGTGGTGGGGGTGTGGTAAGCAAAACCATTCAGTGGATGTAGATGAACGTTGGAAAGATTGAGGAATTGAGGGCTCTGGTGGACTGGTGTGTTAGGAAAGCATAGCTCAATGTAGATCAGCAACAATCAAACTGCTAAGGTCTAGATCTAATGCACCTTCTTCCCTTACAACCATTGACTCACGACAGACACTGAAATGTGAGTGGATGCATGTGATACATTATGCTTGCATACCCATACTAATTCTCACTGTGTTGTATGCTTCTACAGTCTGACTCAGGGGCCCTGCTGTGGGCCCCAGTGTGTGCTGGCACCTCGTTACCAACAGTGCAGGGGAGAGACAGAGTGTGCCCTCAAGAGTCACTGTGATGGAGTGAGCCCCACCTGCCCAGACTCTTCTCCCAAGGAGGACCACACCCTCTGCAACCATGGACTGCTGCTGTGTGTGAATGGGGTGAGTACATAATCAGAGCTCGCACTGTCTGTTCCCAACACCCTGATCTGCTGCAACATGGGTTCTATCAGCTCCGTGCTTTTAACAAGCCCCAGGGTCTTTATTCAGCTTACAACAATGTAAGGAGCCTCAGCAGAGCCGGGGAAGTTTGCCCTGATGTTTGCTGATGTGTTCCTCAAAGCAAACAGCATGGAGTCTATACAGCAGGGAAACAGGCCTTTCAGCCTGGTTTGGGCCATGCCTGACCTAATCCCATTTGCATTTGTCCCATTTCCCTCTAAACTTTCCAACCCATGTACCTGCCCAATGCTCTGCCAGGAGTGTGGTAGAGGCAGGTACTCTAGGGACATTTAAGAGACTCTTAGGCACATGGATGAAAGAAAATTGGAGAACTATGTGGTTAGATTGATCTTGGAATAGGTAAAAAGGCAGGCACAACTCTGTGGGCTGAAGGGCCTGTATTGTATTGTATTGTATTGTATTGTTAAATATCTTTTAAATGCTGTAACTATATCCACCTTGACCACTTTATCTAGCAGCTCACTCTAGATACCACCATCCATCGTTAACCTAGGCCAGTGGCACTGTGGCCAGCTCTGAGGTTCAGCAGGCAGAGTGATAGTGATATAGTCTCAGTAGTTTGGGGGGGGGGCGCAGACAGTAGGTTGAAAGAGCCGTGAAAGAGATGCCAAGATGGTGTGTTGCCTCCCAGGTGCTAGGGTCAGGATGTGGAATATTCTCAAGAGGGAGGGTGAGCATCTAGAGGGCGTGGTGCACATTGACACCAATGTCAGATAGGAAGAGGGAAGAGGTCCTACACAGTGAGCATAGGGAGTCAGGGAAGAAGCTGAAGAGCAGGACGTCCAAGGCAGTGATCTCTGGATTATTCCCACAACCACCTGTCGTCAGGGCAGGAATTTGATGGTAGTAGCGATGAATGAGTGGCTGAGGGCAGGGTTTCAGATTTCTGGACCATCTAGGGAAGTTATGACCTGTACAAAAAGGGTACACCTGAACCCGAAAGGTACCAATATCCTGTGGGGAGGTTTGTTAGAGCTATTGGGAAGGGTTTAAACTCATCTGGCAGGGGATGGGAACCGAAGTGATAGGGCTAAGGATGGGGTGATTGGTATACAAGTGAATGCAGTGTGCATTGAGACTGTGGGAAGGGTAGGACAAACTTGCAGTAGTGGAATAGTTGCAGTGTTAAAGGGAAACAAGTTCAAAGAGGGTGACAAACACAGGACTGAGGGTGTTATATCTGAATGCCCACAGTACACAGAATAAGGGAGATGATCTTGTAGCAGGTATGACATTGTGGGCATCACTGAGCCTGAAAGGAAATTATGGTTGAGAGTTTAACATCCAAAGATACATATTGTATCAAAAGGACAGGCAGGTGGGCAGAGGACCTGGCATGGCTCCTTGGTAAAAAATGAAATCAAATCCTCAGAAAGAGGTGACATAGGATCAGAAGGTGTAGAATCTTTGTGGGCAGAGTTAAGAAACTGTAGGAGTGAAAAAGCCCTAATGGGAGTTACATACAGGCACCCAAACAGTAGCCAGGATGTGGGATATAAATTACAACAGGAAATAGATAAGGCATGTAGTAAGGGCAATTTTATGATCGTCGTGGGCGATTTCAATATGCAGGTAGATAAGGGGGAATTTGTAGAATGCCGGCAATGGTTGAGCCACTGGGTAAAAGGCATTTCTGGATTGGGTGTTGTGTAATAAACCAGATTTGATTAGGGCGTTTAAGGTAAAGGGATCCTTAGGAGGCAGTGATCATAATATAATGGAATTCATCCTGCAGTTTGAGAGGGAGAAGATGAAGTCAGATATATCAGTATTATGATGGGAATGACAGAGGAATGAGAAAAGAGCTGGCTAAAGTTGATTACAAGGGGTCACTAGCAAGGATGATGACAGAACAGCATTGACTGGAGTTCCTGGGGGCAATTCAGAAGGCACAGGATAGATACACTTCAAAGATGAAAATGTATTCTAAAGGGAGGATGAGGCATCCATGGCTGACACATTAAGTCAAAACAGTTTAAAGTGAAAGAGAGGGCATATAATAAAGCAAAAATTACTGGGAATTTAAAGGATTGGGAAGCTTTTAAAAACCAACAGAAAGCTTCTAAAAACCATAAGGAGAGAAAAGATGAAATATGAAGGTAAGCTAGCCAATAATATCTAAGAGGATACCAAAAGTTTGTTCCGATATATAAAGAGCAAAAGAGAGGCAAGAATGGATAATAAACTGTTGGAAAGGTAGTAGACGTAGAAATGGTGGACGAACTTAATAAGTACTTGGTATCAGACTTCGCTGTGGAAGATACTAGCAGTATGCCAGAAATTTGAGAGCGTCAGTGGGCAGAAGTGAGAGTAGATTCTTTTGCTAAGGAGAAGATGTTTGGGAAGCTGAGGGTCTGAAGATAGATTAATTACCTGAATCAGATAGACTACATCCCAAGGATCTGAAAGAGGTTGTGGAGGCATTAGTAATGATATTTCAAGAATCACTAGATTCTGGAATGATTCTGGAGGACTGGAAAATTGCAAATGTCACTCTTCTCTTTAAGAAGGAAGGAAATTATAACTAGGTTAGCTTCACTTCAGTGGTTAGGAAGATGTTGGAAGGTCTTAAGGATGAGGTTCTGGGGTACTTTGAGTCACATGATTAAGTAGGCCAAAGGCAGCATGGTTTCCTTCAGGGGAAATCTTACCTGACAGATCTGTTGGAACTCTTTGAGGAAGTAACAAGCAGGATAGACAAAGGAGAGTCAGTGGGTATTGTTTACTTGGATTTTCAGAAGCCTTTGACAAGCTGCTGTAAATGAGGCTGTTTAACAAGATGAGAGCCCATGGTATTTCAGGAAGGATACTAGCATGGAGAGAAGATTGGCCGATTGGCAGGACACAAAGAATGGGAATAAAGGGGGCCTTTTCTGGTTTTCTGTTGGTAGATAGTGCTGTTTACAGTGGTGGGTATTAGGATGCTTTATTTCCTGTTATATGTTAACGATGTGAATGATGGAATTGATGGCTTCGTGGCCAAGTTTGCAGACAATACAAAGATAGGTGGTGAGATAATTAGCTCTGAGGAAGCAGGGAGTCTCTGGAAGGACTTGGACAGATTGGGAGAGTGGCAGAAGGAATGTGGTGTAGGGAAGTGTATGGTCATGCACTTAAGTAGAAGGAGTAAAGGCATAAACTATTTTCTAAACGGGGAGAAAATTCCAAAATCAGAGGTGCAAGGGGACTTTGTGCAGGATTCCCTAAAGGTTAAACTGCGGGTTGAATTGATGGTAAGGAAGGCAAATGCAAAGTTAGCATTCATTTCAAGGGGTCTACAATATAAGAGCAAGGATGTAATTCTGAGGCTTTATAAGGTAACGGTCAGACTGCATTTAGAGTATTGTGAGCAGGTTTTGGCTCTTTATCTAAGAAGAGATGTGCTGGTATTGGCGAGGGTCCAGAGGTTCACGAGACTGATTCTGGGAATGAAACATGTGAGGAGTATTTGATGGCTCTGGGCCTAGACTCGTTGGACTTTAGAAGAATGCAGGGATATCTCATCATAACCTATTGAATATTGAAATGTCCAGAAATGGTGATGTTTCCTATAGTGGGTGAGTCTAGGGCCAGAGACCCAGACTCATAATAGAGGGATGTCTATTTAGAAGAGAGATGAGAACAAATTTCTTTAGCCAGTGGGTAGTAAATGTATGGAATTCATTGCCACATCACCGAACATATTTAAAGCAAAGGTTTAAATATAGGTTCTTGGTTAGTCAGAGCATGAAATGTCACAGGGAGAAGGCCTAAGAATGGGGTTGAGAAGGATAATAAACTGGCCATGATGGAATAGGGAGCAGACTTGCTCAGCCGATTGGTCTAGTTCTGCTCCTATCCCTATCCCATCTCTGCAGTAGAAGAATCCCATCAGTCCAGCAGCTCTTTTGCCCAGGTGAAAGATATCTGCTCTGAAAGTTACTGTGGATGTGATTCATCTCCTTTCTGAGCAGTCAGCTCAGGTGTAGGTATCACATTACAAACAGGAAAATCCGTTCATTCCTTAGATACTCAGCCACTGGTCTGGGGTCCTTGGACACAAGTCCTTCTGACATTGGAACAGGCTCTTGCTATATCCTCTTACTTTGTAGGAATCTTAAACATCTCTTGTCAATTTTTCAGTTTTCCTGGTCTAATCTCCAGAACCCTCTCCTCAAAGCCAAAGGTTTGTATTAAAACAGCCACTGATTCACTCATATCATTAGGCAGGGGAACTGTTCACTGACTGTGCGTGAGTCCAGAAAATATGGTTGTCCCCTGAGGTGGACACACAAATTACTCAGTTCTGTTGAAGTCTGACAGGAGTCAGGTTCTCTGGCACTGAACTAGGCACTGGATATATACACAACAGAGATACGTCTGCTCAGAATTCCTAGCAGAGATCTCCTCACAAGTATCAAAGGATATTTACCTGAATATGGTAAGCTGTCCCAAAGGCAAACTGAACAGATGTGGTGGTCCTTTATTTTAAAGGAAAGAGAGAGTGTCCTTTGACACCTTACATATGCTCATCAGGTCAAACATGCGATGATTCCAAACTCGACCTCCCTCAAGTGACAAATCCGTGATCCTCCATGCCGAACAGCATTGGGAAGAAGCAGTGAGGATGGCAAGAACATAGAGTTCTTTGGGAGGGGACTTCAATGACCATCACCAGCACCACCACAAAGAGAGAGCTGGTTGAATCCTGATAGGTCAGTGGTAGCAGACAGTGAGGAATAACCAGGAGAAATTGCCCTTCCTTCCACACTGACCGGTATCCATCCCAGTCTGAGCTTCCCAAAATTCCCCAGGATTGATCTGGCTCTACTTCTGACCCAGGCCCAGAGTAGATCCACACCAGGATAGAATCAATCACACCGGAACAGAATCACACCGGAATAGAATCACACGAGAATAGAATCACACCGGAATAGATACACACCGGAATAGAATCACACCGGAACAGAATCACACCGGAACAGAATCACACCGGAATAGAATAACACCTCAAAGAATTACACCGGAATAGAATCAAACCAGAACATATCCACACCAGAACAGAGTCTCACCAGAACAGATCCACCCCAGAACAGATCCACACCAGAACTGAGTCTCACCAGAACAGATCCACACCAGAACAGGGTCTCACCAGAACAGAGTCTCACCAGAACAGGGTCTCACCAGAACAGGTCCACACCAGAACAGGGTCTCACCAGAACAGAGTCTCACCAGAACAGGGTCTCACCAGAACAGGTCCACACCAGAACAGGGTCTCACCAGAACAGGGTCTCACCAGAACAGAGTCTCACCAGAACAGGGTCTCACCAGAACAGGTCCTCAACAGAACAGGTCCTCACCAAAACAGGTCCTCACCAGAACAGGGTCTCACCAGAACAAATCCACAATGTTTAAGAGCAGTTTGGATAGGTACATGTCGGGATAGTAGGGATACGAAGGACCTGTTCTGGTGCAGATCTTTGGGAGTAGGCAGTTTAAATGGTTTTCAGCATGCTCCAGATAGACCAAAGGGCTGCTTCTGTGCTGTACTTCTCTCTGACTCTGACACGAGAAATGATCCAGACCAGAATTGTTCCACATCAGAACTCAGCATCCATGAGGTGCTCTACAGCAGCAGAATCAGGACTGTGCCCTTCCCACGATACGGCCCTCGGTAGCTGTCCCCATTACATTAAAAGCTGCACACACTGGTTGCGAGTGGGAGGGAGAGGGGATGCTTTTAATGAGGTGTGTTGGTTCTGCAGTAAGCAGCCTGCAATGATATAGCAGTGAGCGTCACTAACTGCTTCCTTGTGATCCCACAGCAATGCTCGGGGTCCCTGTGTGAGCGGCATGGCTTGGAACAGTGCAGCTGTGGTGCCCAATCTGCGGAGGAGGAGTGTCACCTCTGCTGCCAGCTGTCAGGTATGGCAGGATCATGGAGGAAGGGTGCGGGCACAGCTGGGCACTGTGGGGGTGGTTGAGAGGATGGTGCATTGGACAGGGGTGGTGGTCTCTGTCTGCCGAGGACCCAGGGGCTGAGCACCAGAGAGTAAAGGTCAGTGTGGGGCATCAGGGCCTGGGTCCTGGGCCAGGGACAAGGGACCTGGAACCAAGGAATGAATGGGCTTCACTCGGCCAAGGATGGCCCTCAGCCCATCTGCGGTGAAGTTTGGCAGGGGTCAACAAGCTAAGGGTCAAAGTCAAACAGAGACTGGTGCTGCACCACCTAGCCACCCATCCCTTCACTAACCCACCAGACATCTTCACAATCCAGCGACCCCATCAACCACTCAGACCTGCACACATCCATGCTCCTCTTAAATGCACCACCATCCTCTTTATTGCCCCATTAAAACATTTACTGTTAACCTCTTCATGGCCCCGTCATGGCTCCACCCACTTCACCATCTTAACCACCTCTTCACAGCCAATTCACCACCCGACCACCTTACCCATCCCCTCACTGCCCGATTCACCACCCGACCACCTTCCCCACCCCCTCACTGTCCGATTAACCACCCCACCACATTACCCACCCCCTCACTGTCCGATTAACCACCCCACCAACTTCCCCACCCCCTCACTGCCCGATTCACCACCCCACCACATTACCCACCCTCTCACTGTCCCACTCACAACCCCACCACATTACTCACCCCCTCACTGCCCGATTCACCACCCCACCACATTACCCACCCCTCACTGTCCGATTAACCACCCCACCAACTTCCCCACCCCCTCACTGTCCAATTCACCACCCCACCACATTACCCACCCACTCACTGTCCAATTCACCACCCCACCACATTACCCACCCCCTCACTGCCCCACTCACCACCCCACCAACTTACCCACCCCCTCACTGTCCGATTCACCACCCCACCACCTTACCGACCCCCTCACTGTCCGATTCACCACCCCACCACCTTACCCATCCCCTCACTGCCCGATTCACCACTCCACAATCTTACTCACCCCCTCACTGCCTGATTCACCACCCCACCACCTTACCCACCCCCTCTCTGCCCCACTCACCACCCCACCACCTTACCCACCCTCTAACTGTCTGATTCACCAGTCCACCACCTTACCCACCCCCTCACTATCCCACTCACCACTCCACCACCTTACCCACCCCCTCACTGTCCGATTCACCACCCCACCACCTTACCCACCCCCTCACTATCCCACTCACCACTCCACCACCTTACCCACCCCCTCACTGTCCGATTCACCACCCCACCACCTTACCCACCCCCTCACTATCCCACTCACCACTCCACCACCTTACCCACCCCCTCACTGCCCGATTCACCACCCCACCACTTTACCCACCCCCTGACTGCCCCACTCACCACCCCACAACATTACCCACCCACTCACTGCCCGATTCACAACCCACCACATTTCCCAGCCCCTCACTGCTGGATTCACCACCGCACCACCTTACCCACCCCCTCACTGCCCCAATCACCACTCCAACACCTTAGACACCCCCTGAGTGCCCGATTCACCACTCCACCACCGTACACACCCCCTCACTGCCCACCTCACCACCACACCACCTTACCCACCCCCTCACTGACCCACTCACTACCCCACCACGATACCCACCCCCTCAATGTCCGATTCACCACTCACCACCTTACCCACCCACTCACTGTTCCACTCAGCACCCCACCACCTTACCCACCCCCTCACTGTCCAATTCACCACCCCACCACCTTACCCACCCCCTCACTGTCCAATTCACCACCCCACCACCTTACCCACCCCCTCACTGTCCGATTCACAACCTCACCACCTTACCCACACCCTCACTGTCCGATTCAGCACTCCACCACCTTACCTACTCCCTCACTGTCCAATTCACCACCCCACCACCTTACCCACCCCCTCACTGTCCAATTCACCACCCCACCACCTTACCCACCCCCTCACTGTCCGATTCACAACCTCACCACCTTACCCACCCCCTCACTGTCCGATTCACAACCTCACCACCTTACCCACCCCCTCACTGCCCCACTCACCACCCCACCACCTTACCCACCCCCTCACTGTCCAATTCACCACCCCACCACCTTACCCACCCCCTCACTGTCCGATTCACAACCTCACCTCCTTACCCACCCCCTCACTGTCCGATTCACCACACCACCACCTTACCCACCCCCTCACTGTCCGATTCACCACCCCACCACCTTACCCACCCCCTCACTATCCCACTCACCACTCCACCTCCTTACCCACCCCCTCACTGTCCGATTCACCACCCCACCACTTTACCCACCCCCTGACTGCCCCACTCACCACCCCACAACATTACCCACCCACTCACTGCCCAATTCACAACCCACCACATTTCCCAGCCCCTCACTGCCGGATTCACCACCGCACCACCTTACCCACCCCCTCACTGCCCCAATCACCACTCCAACACCTTAGACACCCCCTGAGTGCCCGATTCACCACTCCACCACCGTACACACCCCCTCACTGCCCACCTCACCACCACACCACCTTACCCACCCCCTCACTGACCCACTCACTACCCCACCACGATACCCACCCCCTCAATGTCCGATTCACCACTCACCACCTTACCCACCCACTCACTGTTCCACTCAGCACCCCACCACCTTACCCACCCCCTCACTGTCCAATTCACCACCCCACCACCTTACCCACCCCCTCACTGTCCAATTCACCACCCCACCACCTTACCCACCCCCTCACTGTCCGATTCACAACCTCACCACCTTACCCACCCCCTCACTGTCCGATTCACAACCTCACCACCTTACCCACCCCCTCACTGCCCCACTCACCACCCCACCACCTTACCCACCCCCTCACTGTCCAATTCACCACCCCACCACCTTACCCACCCCCTCACTGTCCGATTCACAACCTCACCTCCTTACCCACCCCCTCACTGTCCGATTCACCACACCACCACCTTACCCACACCCTCACTGTCCAATTCACCACCCCACCACCTTACCCACCCCCTCACACTCCGATTCAACACCCCACCACCTTACCCACCCCCTCACTGTCCGACTTACCACCCCCTGACTGCCCCACTCACCACTCACCACCTTACCCACCCACTCACTGTCCAATTCACCACCCCACCACCTTACCCACCCCCTCACACTCCGATTCAACACCCCACCACCTTACACACCCCCTCACTGCTCCACTCACTACACCACCACCTTACCCACCCCCTGACTGTCCAATTCACTGCCCCACCACCTTACTCATCCCCCACTGTCCGATTCACCACCCCACCACCTTATCCACCTCCTCACTGCCCGATTCACCACCCCACGACTTTACCCACCCCCACACTGTCCCACTCAGAACCCCACCACCTTACCCACCCCCTCACTGTCCGATTCACCACTCCCACCACCTTACCCATCCCCTGACTGGCCGATTCACCACTCCACCACCATACCCACCCCCTCACTGTCCGATTCAACACCTCACCAACTTACCCTCCCCCTCACTGTCCGATTCACCACCCCACCACCTTACCCACCCCCTCACTGTCCCAGTCACCACTCACCACCTTACCCACCCCCTCACTGCCCCACTCACCACCCCACCACTTTACCCACCCCCTCACTGCCCCACTCACCACTCACCACCTTACCCACCCCCTCACTATCCGATTCACCACCCCACCACCTTACGCACCCCCTCACTGTCCGATTCACCACCCCACCACCTTACCCACCCCCTCACTGTCCCAGTCACCACTCACCACCTTACCCACCCCCTCACTGCCCCACTCACCACCCCACCACTTTACCCACCCCCTCACTGCCCCACTCACCACTCACCACCTTACCCACCCCCTCACTATCCGATTCACCACCCCACCACCTTACGCACCCCCTCACTGTCTGATTCACCACCCCACCACGTTACCTACCCCCTCACTGCCCGATTAACCACCCCACCACCTTACCCACCCCTCACTGTCTGATTCACCACCCCACCACCTTACCCACCCCTCACTGCCCGATTCACCACCCCACCACCTTACCCACCCCCTCACTGTCCGATTCACCACTCCCACCACCTTACCCATCCCCTGACTGGCCGATTCACCACTCCACCACCATACCCACCCCCTCACTGTCCCAGTCACCACTCACCAACTTACCCACCCCCTCACTGCCCCACTCACCACCCCACCACCTTACCCACCCCCTCACTGTCCCAGTCACCACTCACCACCTTACCCACCCCCTCACTGTCTGATTCACCACCCCACCACGTTACCCACCCCCTCACTGCCCGATTAACCACTCCACCACCTTACCCACCCCTCACTGCCCGATTCACAACCCCACCACCTTACCCACCCCCTCACTGTCCCAGTCACCACTCACCACCTTACCCAGCCCCTCACTGTCTGACTCACCACCCCACCACCTTACCCACCCCCTCACACTCCGATTCAACACCCCACCACCGTACCCACCCCCTCACTGTCTGATTCACCAACCCACCACCTTACCCACTCCCTCACTGCCCAATCCACCACCCCACCACCTTACCCACCCCCTCACTGCCCCACTCACCACTCACCAGCTTACCCACCCCCTCACTGTCTGATTCACCACCCCACCACCTTACCCACCACCTCACTGCCCGATTCACTACCCCACCACCTTACCCACCCCCTGACTGTCCGATTCACCACCCCACCACCTTACCCGCCCCCTCACTGACCCACTCACCACCCCACCACCTTACCCACCCCTCACTGTCTGATTCATCACCCCACCACCTTACCCACCCCCTCACTGCCCGATGTATCACCCCGCCACCTTACCCCCATCACTGCCCGATTCACCACCCCACCAGCTTACCCACCCCCTCACTGCCCGATTCACCACCCCACCACCACCTTACACACCTCGTCCCTGCCCCACTCACCACCCCACCACCTTGCCCACTTCCTCACTGCCCCACTCAACCCCCCACCACCTTACCCACCCCCTCACTGTCCGATTCACCACCCCACCACATTACCCGCCCCCTCACTGCCCCACTCACCACCCCACCACCTTACCCACCCCCTGAATGTGCAACTCACCACCCCACCACCTTACCTACCCCCACACTGCTCGATTCACCTCCCCACCACCTTACCCACCACCTCACTGCCCCACTCACCAACCCACCACCTTACCCACCCCTCCCTGTCTGACTCACTGCTCTGTGGATGGTGATAGAGAGCATACAGCTCGGGGGAGAGGTCTGGCTTTGGATACAGCTGTGCAGCTTAGGTTCAGTGTGGAGGGTCAGCACAAAGCAGTTCACCAGACAATGATGTCTGCGAAATCAAGGAGATAGTTAGTGACTATAACAGGAACCTGTCCTGCTGGTGTTGGGATGTGGCCAGGGGGACTTTGTGTGTGGACCTGTGAGATGGAGACTTGTTTAAGGACGCTGGCTCTGACAGAGCAGGTTTTGGGAGAATGGAAGGTCTTGCTTTGACATTAGGTCAGTGTGAAGCTGGTGCAATATTCAGTCCTCCCATCAGAGACCTTGCTTTCCCGCCATGTCCTTTCCGCCATATTTTGGACATCCTCACTCAGAAATGGGCTTACCTGGTGCTGCGTTTTCAATGCCACAGGACTGAATTTCTAACCTCAGTCGCAATTCTCCAAATGCTGCAGAATTGCAAGGTTTGCAATTTGATCGGCAATTTTGGTTGTTACTACATGTTTCAAACATTTGAAGGAGTGACAGTATAGAACGCTGGCTCCTGGAGTGCCCAGAACCCTAGTACCTGCTGTGTTGGGAGTACTAGCTCCTGGTGTCAACTGTTGTACATCACCCATCTGGGGCACTGGGTGAGGAAATGTCGTCCACACTTTCTGTGTTTGAAAGATTGTAGGGCATACTCAGTGAGTTCCTACAAGTAATGGGTGGACATTCATTGATTTGCAGAGTGGACAAAATAAATAGCAAATGACATTTAACACCAATGTACAAGGATAGTACAGACTAGTAGGTGGTATAGAGAGACATTGCTCGGAAGTGTAATAAGTGTGCTGGACGAGGAAAGGGATCTCAGAGTGAAGTATACTGTTTGCTGTTTCTGTGCTGTGCTCTATGACTCTCTGGTTAAAGGTGATGGCACAGGTTAGCAAGGCTATAAAGAAAATAATAGTATTTCGTGGTGGAAAATTTATGTTAAATCTGTATGGAACCTTGGTCAGACCTACTTAGAGTCCTGCATGGTTCTGGTGGGAACAGAGAGAGTGCAGGGAGCAATGATATATGTGAAACCAGGAATGTGAGGTGGTAATTTTCAGCTCTCAGACTATGCCACACAGCATTGAGTGTGAAAGCTAGGGTAAAACATAGAGAAATGTGTGACCTGTGAGTCATGTGGTCATACACACCAATGAAGAAAGTCTCTCAAGTCCCAGCAACATTTTTGCTGGCAATCGAGTTGATGCAGGGGTAAGATGATCCCTGGGAGCTTGGGGTGGAGTTGCAGGGAACTGATCAGACGGCAGATTGCTTGTGAATAGGGCTGATGGCAAAGTCCCTGCAGAGAGTTTTGCTGGTGCTATTGGAGTAGACTGAAGCTAATGTGGCAGCAGTGGTGCTGAAAGAGAGAAAAAGAAGGTGTCAGGAGAATTGGGAAAAAGAAGCAGCAGCAAGAGAAGGAGGACAGTTTGGACAGGTTACAGCAGGAGAGCACAAGATGGTCTAGGATTGGAAATGTACTGGAGGCCGATATACAAACGTTTGTATATTACAGCCAGTTACAGAAATCAAAAAGGCCAGCAGAAGGGGTAGGTTTGACGATACAGCTGTAAAAACCGTGGTTAGACGCTCCTGCATTACTACGAAGAGTTCTGAATATTGGACTGAGAAGAACATTCAGTCTTGGAGAAAACAAACCCAGAATAGCCTGGTCAAATTAGATAACAATGCACACCTAGCCCACTGGAACTCAGAAGATTAAACTGTAATTTGATTGAATTTTTAAGAGATTAAGTGGAGCAGAAAGGGACAATTTCCACTGGTTGTATACCTGGGATGTGGGAGATAAGCCAGAAATGATGTAAGAAAGACCAAGTGGCAGATGTTTTGGGATACTCTTTTGTAGCTGCCGATGACGCAAGTACAGTTTGGATAGTCAATAACAAGGTTATGGGGAATATGAAGAATCAGTAGCTACGCTACACAGCAGGCAGGATACCAGGCATCTCATGAAACGAATTAAGAGCCATTCCACCCTACCTCCTCTTGGCCTCTCCTGACTCACAGAATCATTTGTGGTTTGCATCAAAATTGCAGCGTACATTTTCCAATGCTGTCCAATCAAGAAAGGAGCTAGTCAGCCTATTTTGAGATAATACTCCCAATGGCCCACTCTCAACAATGGAACAATGTTATTAAATGTGCTTCCAGCTCCCTTCTGCTCAATGTGATCTACAATAAAACAGCAAAAAACAATATCATCAAAGTTGCTGGTGAACGCAGCAGGCCAGGCAGCAAAAAACAATGATCCTTTCCCATCTCAGCTCGATAATGGCATACTGCAGCAGTGAGCAAAGGGCCAGCTCCCCCGCAGGGGATGAGCTGCCAAGCCACACTTTAAAGTGAGGAAGGGAGGTGTCAGACATACTGTTATTACTTGTCCTGACCTTGAATTACAGAGGTATCACATACAAAATACAGTAAGAATTCAGCAAGTCAGGCAAAAGGAGGAACCTAATAGGACAGTGGACCACAAAAGAAATGGAAGGAATGCATTGAGTCTGACAGCATGTGTAGTTTAAGTGCTCTAACTCCATCTGGAGTACTGTGAGCAGTTCCGAGCACTGCACTGTAGGAAGGATGTGCTTAAGCCAGAGGCGTTACAGAAATGATTCACAATTATGTTAACAGGACTGGAGGCTTGAGTTACAAGGAAAGATTGGAGAGGCTGGGGCTGTTTATCACTGGACTGAAGGAGGCTAAAGGTGCTCTTATGGTTATGGAACTTTATAGAATCAGGAAGAGCATAGACAAGGTGGATGGTCACAAGTTAGCAGAGTCTAAAAGCAGTGGGCATAGAGTTAAGACGTTAGGGAAAATTTTAAAGGGGGAATGGAGGGGCAAGTTTTCCACACAGAGGGTGGTAGCTTATGGATGTGGAAGAGATGGGTAATTATTACACTGTTAAAAAGACATTTGGACAGGTATATGGATGGGAAAGGTTCGGGGGGATATGAGCCAGATGGGATTAGTTCAGGAAGACACCTTGGCCAGCATGGGTGAATTGGGCAGAAGACCTATTTCTGTGACTCACAGTGAGGGTATTTGACATCCTAACCAAGGAGGAGAACCGGAGGCTAGCTACAGTGAAACCTGCCCATCACACCCACTGTGCAATTCGATATGGGAACTGGCTTCAGATGGGTACCCTGTAAGTAAACCCTTTTCCAGCAACCTCTCCCCCTCCTTGATGGGACATGGCCTCCTGCCACATCTTGTTCAGCCATCGCCCGAGCAGGATCTGAACCTGTTGGCTTTGGGTTGTAGGTAGTCACTGAGGCCACATTTAGTTCACTAACTGGACTGGCAGGCACTGTGCCTTAGCAAGTAGAGCCACTGCCTCCCATCTCCAGCGGTCTGGGTTCAATCCTGACTGTGTGGAGTGTGCACGTTCTCTCTGTGGCTGCGTGTATTTCCCCTGACATCCGAAAGATGGGTTCATAGGCCACGGTAAATTGATCCTAGTGTGTAGGTGGTGGTAGAATCTGAGAGAATAAATGAGAATTGATGGTCTGTACCAAACTGGGTCCATCAGGTCGCCGTACAAACTTTGTGCTACAAATGTCTGTAATAGAAAGTTGGACTCCCCTCAGAAGGCTGTAGGTAATCTCATACTTCCTGCAGTAATACCTCAGTCGAGTGGGAGGTTGGAAGTTAATAGCTAATGTGCGCATGCGCCGGTCGTGCATGCAGCTGGTTGCAGTTGCTCCGTAATTTCTTACTTTTAAACTTTTTAACTTAGTTATTTGTTGTATTTTTTTTCTCACGGTAACATGTTGAAGCTGCACCCTCTCTAACATGCTGGTGGAGAGAGTTTTATTTGTTTTTTTAGCGCTGGAATTAGTTATTTTTCACCAATTTCCCCCGGGATCAATAAAGTATGACTATGACTATGGGAGTGTGGATTAACTGAGATAGCCTGGTGGAAGTCCAGCGCACTGAAAGTATGGCAGGGTTGAAGGGCTGGAAGGGCTACTGACCATGCCAGCCTATCTGATTGCAGGGAATGACCGCTCTTGTGCCAGCTCCTCCTCAGCCCTCCTGCAGCAGTACTTCAACGGGACGCTGTTCACAAAGCCCCCCGGTTCACCCTGCCGCAAGAAACAGGGCTACTGCGATACCTTTAGCAAGTGCCGCTTGGTCGATGACGACGGGCCCATCGCCAGACTGAAAAATGCCATCTTTGATCCCACGGAGTTTGCCAGCATCTGGGAGTGGATGAGGGTGAGTGTTTGTGAGGGTCAGGTCCAAGTACAATGCTGTGTGTGAGGTTGGTTGTGTTACAGTGCCAGCAACAACAGATCTGCATCAAAACAACAGCTTGTGTCGTATCGCGTAATAGACTCTTCCTCAGAACTAGATACAGCGTGTTCTGGGGATGATGTACAGTGTGGTAGATTCTCCCCTCAGTATCATGAACCCTGCTGGCCTTGCATCTATACTTGGTAATTGTTGTCTTATCTGGAGTCATTAAGCCCATGTGTTTTCTGTTTATCCTTGTTATTTATTTTAATTGGCACGGGTTTTCAGCCTACTCTAATTATTTTAAGATGGTGCTACTGAATGTGGGTGACAGCTTACTGGTAGTTTTCAAGGTAAGGTATTCGACTAAATACTTTAATTAATAACACTTTTTATTAAACGATCACCGCAAACAATGGAGAGGTGAGCAAAGGCAAGGCTGATCCGAGGGTCAAGGCGTGTGGATGCGAGACGGAGTCGGAGTGAGGTCGAGGCATGTTCCAGGTGAAGTGGGAACTCCGGAGACGATGTAAGAGAGTGGAGTGGAGAGAAGTTGGAGCAAAGTTATTTCAGAGCCCGTCCACCTAAACTAGAAGTGAGGTTTGATCCATCGAAGCACCGCGCCAATTTGGAAAAGTCGAGTATGGGTTGGAAGTGGCCCAGAGCATACCGCTTCTGTGGGGCCCAAGTCTGAGTGCAGGGGATGATACAGTGCTTGGACAACTTAAACACCGGGCCTGATGGACCGGAAAGGCAGGGCGTCGGGACCGGAGGCAAGGGTCAAGCCAGTTGGGCTCTGCGACACTTTACTCCACTCTCCTCGGTGCTGAGGCTGAGGCTGTGAGACTGTTCTGGCTACTTCACACTTTGTGTCTGAGAGCTTTGTGAAGATTTGCCCTGCTATATATGAACTGAGACCGAGGTTTTGGCCCTACTCTGGCTGCCCTGGGATTCGAGTCTATGGACTCAGTTTGCTTGTTTCTATTGTTTGCACGATTTGTGCTTTTTCCCCTCTTTCTCTGAGCATTGCGTGTTGGTCTGTTTTTAAATTGGGTTCGTTCGAGCTTCTTGCTCTGTGGCTGCCTGTAAGCAGACGAATCTCAAGGCTGAATAATTTATACACACTTTGATAATAAATGTACTTTGAATTTGGAACTTAAAGTGGACTCCCAATCACAGCTTATCGTGTGGTTTTTGTGTGATGTTTCAAGAATGATTCTTCTCATGGTATTGCTTGATCGAAAATCGAAGTTCAGTTGGAGTTTCGATAAATAAACTCTTGTCTCTGTCTCAGAGTGAGAGTTTGTCATGCTTCTGCACCTGGTTTCAGTGTGTCAGCACACACTGTGATAGGAAGACTCCACGCCATAAATGGACCCAACGGAGATTCAGCAGCGGTTTGGACATCGGTTGACTGGAGGCAACAGTGCTTTCTATTCTCAGTGCTTGTCCCAAGGCTACATTGCGATCTTCTCTAGACTGTGTTCAAGGTCATCAAGGTTTTCTAAGATTCCCAGGACTCTCCAGGTTTCCATGGACTATTCCAGGTTTCCATGGACTATTCCATATTTACAAGGACTATTCCAGGTTTCTGTGGACTATTCCAGGTTTCTGTGGACTATTCTAGGTGTAGAAGGACTATTCCAGGTTTCTGTGGACTATTCCAGATTTCTGTGGACTATTCCAGGCAGGGACATATCTATGGAAAATAGCGCCTATGGCAAGCACTGAAATTGCGCCCCTGTCCAAACATCTGACACCCATCTTTTAGATAACTTTACCATAATATCAGCTCAAAAATACAAGTCAAGCTCGTTAATCTTTTAATTAACAAATTATGGCACTACATGAAAATTATAAATGTACCTTCCTTGCTCTCACTGATGCAAATTGGTCTATGATGTGATCAAAGTCAGTTTTTTCAGTTTCTTCTCTTTCTACACTCAGCAGAGCAAGATCACAGAGTCTGCCTTGACCCATGGAGGCTCTCAAATATGAAAGTATTAGTTTTAACTTGCTGAATGATCTCTCACAGCTGGCGATGGAAACTGCGATGATTAGCATTATCTGAATAACAATGCGAACATTGGGGAAGACACTCTCATCTCCATACTGAACAATGAATTCAAGATGCTCTTCAGGTCTTGATTTTTTCATGTTGACCCGCCTTGATAGCAACATTCTGCAATCCAAAATTTCTTCGTATAGCTGCTGTCCATCAACATCAGAGCTGTACAATTCGCCCAAATTTTCGCACTTCTTCCTTATGTTGCTTCTGTTGGCACTGTAACACAGTCCCTCGACATCGAGAAGGAACCCAAAATTGGCATAAGTGTGGACCATTGCCCAATTTCCTCTTGAACCAAGTTTTGTTCGTTGAGCGGTTATTTGTTGGTAGGAAAGGCTCCTCACTGTTCTGGAAATACTTCGAACCCAGCTTTATTATTTCTGTTCTCAACGCGTCAGGAAGAATTGCTTTTCCAGTATCCTTGTCGAACTCCAGAAGTCCAGTGTCACGCTGTTCAATCACTTCTGGTATGACAGTTCGAGGCTCTTTGACACCATCCAGTTCACTAGGTTCAGTGTCGTCAGGTTCAATCTCGTCAAGTTCAATCTCGTCAATAAACTCAACATCACCACCATCGTCTTCCCCTCCTGTCATGTCCATGTTCTCTGTGGCAGCCTCACTCTTAATCTCATCGTATTCTGATTTATCTGACTTGACTTCCTCCTCGGCTTGTGACGCATTTGTACTTGATCCACCTTCGGATTCTAACAAACTTGTAGCAGGTGCAGGCAACTCCATGGAACGTGTCAAACTACTTGTCCGGGCTTTTCAAAGAAGGGCATGAAGAATTTGCTCGACTTCTTGGCTTCCTCCGCCTCCAACTTTGGTCTCTTCTGTCCTTCAGCTCCACTTTCCTTCTTCTTCGTGAAGAAACGTTTCATGGTCTTCTTACAAAATGCTCTGAAATAAGGCCATCCTAGTGCTTCTCACCCATGATAATCAAAGATAGATCACACATCTGAAGAAAATTCTTTTTTCACTATCCGAGGATGGCCCTTGTCTGACTTTAATAGAAACTGCTCAGTGGCGCCCCCCCCCTTCAAGTGGCACCCAGGGCACGTGCCATACCTGCCATACCTTAGATACGCCACTGATTCCAAGTTTCCAAGGACTATTCCAGGTTTCCGTGGACTAATCCAGGCTTCCGAGGACTATTCCATGTTCCCAAGCTTGATTCCATGTTTCTGAGTTATATGGAATGTTTCCAAGTTTTCCAGCCCTGTCTCAAGAGCATCAGGTCCATTTCAACTTTACCAGCTGGGCTTGAGTTTCCCAGGAATCCCTGGGTGGTCAGGTGCCGGCCTTTGGGAGGAAGGGACTGTCATGAGTCCTGCGGGCCTGTGCACATCTATTTGTTAATTGTTGTCTTATCTGGAATCATTAAGTCTTGTGCTTTCTTTTTAATCTTGTCTAGTTTATTTTGACTGGCACAGGTTTTCAGCTGACTGTGATTGTTTAAAGGGGCTCCTAATTAGCACTTATCATGGGGTCCTAGTGCGGGTGTTTCGAGATTGATTCATCTCGTAGTGTCACTCGGTCAAGCCACTGAAGCTCAGTTGGAGTTCTGATGAATAAACTTCTTTCTGTCTCAACATGGGAGTTTGTCGTTCCTCTGCACCTGGGTTCAGTCATCTGTCAATGAACACTGTGACAGCTGGAAAGACAGAATGTGCTGGGGATGACGTACAGTGTGTCAGACTCTCCCCTGGAAAGACAGAATGTGCTGGGGATGACGTACAGTGTGTCAGACTCTCCCCTGGAAAGACAGAATGTGCTGGGGATGACGTACAGTGTGTCAGACTCTCCCCTGGAAAGACAGAATGTGCTGGGGATGACGTACAGTGTGTCAGACTCTCCCCTGGAAAGACAGAATGTGCTGGGGATGACGTACAGTGTGTCAGACTCTCCCCTGGAAAGACAGAATGTGCTGGGGATGACGTACAGTGTGTCAGACTCTCCCCTGGAAAGACAGAATGTGCTGGGGATGACGTACAGTGTGTCAGACTCTCCCCTGGAAAGACAGAATGTGCTGGGGATGACGTACAGTGTGTCAGACTCTCCCCTGGAAAGACAGAATGTGCTGGGGATGACGTACAGTGTGTCAGACTCTCCCCTGGAAAGACAGAATGTGCTGGGGATGACGTACAGTGTGTCAGACTCTCCCCTGGAAAGACAGAATGTGCTGGGGATGACGTACAGTGTGTCAGACTCTCCCCTGGAAAGACAGAATGTGCTGGGGATGACGTACAGTGTGTCAGACTCTCCCCTGGAAAGACAGAATGTGCTGGGGATGACGTACAGTGTGTCAGACTCTCCCCTGGAAAGACAGAATGTGCTGGGGATGACGTACAGTGTGTCAGACTCTCCCCTGGAAAGACAGAATGTGCTGGGGATGACGTACAGTGTGTCAGACTCTCCCCTGGAAAGACAGAATGTGCTGGGGATGACGTACAGTGTGTCAGACTCTCCCCTGGAAAGACAGAATGTGCTGGGGATGACGTACAGTGTGTCAGACTCTCCCCTGGAAAGACAGAATGTGCTGGGGATGACGTACAGTGTGTCAGACTCTCCCCTGGAAAGACAGAATGTGCTGAGGATGACGTACAGTGTGTCAGACTCTCCCCTGGAAAGACAGAACGTGCTGGGGATTATGTACAGTGTGTCAGACTCTCCCCTGGAAAGACAGAATGTGCTGTGGATGAAGTACAGAGCAGTGAACTCTTCTCAAAATGACAGAACATGCTGGGGATGATGACAGCACAGTGTACCACTCCTCCATCATCAACTCAGCACAGAGTCCTGCGTAGTTCCTAATCTGACCAAGACGGATGCATAGGCGGGTGCCAGAAGTATACCATTAAGCTTTGTTATTTTGATTGTTGAATGCCTTTCGAAGATGCCAAACATATTGAGCTGACCGTTTCCAGCTCCATCAGGCTTTGGCTCTGTCACTTGTCCACTTCTTGCTCAAAGCAAAACGCTGCAGATGCAGGAAATCTGAACTAAGACAGTGGAAATACTCAACAGATGAGGAGACAGCAGCAGGATGAATGAGTGGCTAGGTTTGATATGGCAGTCATTGCATTCACATCATTGTTCACACACACAGCACCAAGTGATGGAATGTATGACATCCGTTTACGGCTAGTGGTACTTTCCAACTGAACGCTCTTCCACTCCCACAGGTACCATGACAAACTACTCCCTGGAAGGATCTGTTCTCCCTCGCCCTCCCCTCTGATGAAACCATATTCCACACTTACCAATTCTGACTGGTTTGACATGCCCTCCCCACTTCTGTATGATAAGGTGGATTCTTGACCCCACAATCTCTTCGTTGTGATCTTACGCCTTATTGTTTGCCTGCTCTTTCTCTGTAGCTGATACACTTTATTCTGTAATTTGTTATTCTTTTACCTTCTTCTCCCTCAGTGCACCGTGTAATGAAGTGATCTGTATGAACAGTCTGCAAGACATGTACCAATAATTCCAATTCTACCAGGTGTTCAGTGTCCTTCCAGATTCGACATTGAGTTTAAATAGTTATATGGCTGATTCCCATTTACAGCTTCCACAGCCCAATCTCTTGTTCTCCACTGCCTCTGTTGTCCCACTTAATCAGATTCAACATCAGAGTTATTATCAACGACATATGTCATTAAATTTGTTTTGTGGCTGCATTGAAAAAATACTGCAAAATAGGAATAGTGGGGTTCATGAACCATTCAGAAATCTGATGACCGTGGGGAAAAGCTGCTCCTAAAATGTGACTCTGTGTCTTCAGGCTCCTGTACTCACTCCCTGATGGTAGTGATGAGAAGAGTGAGTGTCCTGGGTGAAAGTACTGTACAGTCATTCTGTGTTTTAATCTCCCTCCAGCCCGTCCTTTCATGCTTTTCCCCTTTCTCTGCATCTTGAAATGTCTATCTGCACTATGCTGTCTTTTACTCTCTCCACAGTTGCTGTCAGATCCGCGAGTTTTTGCAGAGATTTCCAGTTTTTGCCCACGGTGGTTCACTGAGGGCTGGAAGCTGCAGATGGCCCCTCCTCACAATGCAAGGCAGCAACTGGCTGAGGTTTCTTCGCTTACCCCCCAACCTGTGACCGTTCCCCTGTGAAACTAAACAGTCACACAACTGGCCCACCCCAGCAAATTAGCCATTCTGAAGTCTGGCTCACTCTACTGCATTGCACATTTCCACACCACCACCACAGAGGAGATTCAGGGGAACAACATGCCGGATTTACCAGCATTGATCTATCAAGGAGCAGGTAGCCATCAACAGCATTAATTTCCCGCAGGGCTGCTCTGAAGCAGCTGGTCCCTGTCAGTACACAGGGCTTTGCCTCCCTGAATGAGCATGTCATTATGGATTGGTCTTTGCCAGTTATACAGCACTGCACCACCGTACTTGTAAGCTCTTTGTCCATGTCTTGCCTGATCTCCAGATCCAGTTTATCCCCAACACTGTGGTGTTATCGAGAAAGTCATCACCGGTGTCCTCCCACCCGCCTCCTCCCATTGGCAAAAGGCTTGTTCCTCAGATTCTGTCCATCCTACGTGGACACCGCCACCGCTACACATGGCAATTCTCAACCACGCTGTGGTCCTTGACTCCACCAGATGGGTGGGTGGACATTTGTTTCCACCTTACATTTGCTTTATAATGACATATAGGCAGTGATTCAACAACTGATCCATAGCAGAGTCAATCTCAGTGAAGACTGGTGTTAAACAAGGCCCCCAACACTTTGCTGTTTGTCATCCCTGTTACAAGAATCATGCCTTGTAATAATGATCAGGGAGGCACAGAGACAATGTGTAATTACTGACAAGTACCTTTATTGTCTCAATGGAAGAACATGTGAACTTACACAACTGAATAACTATGTGAACACTTACTAAGTTTTTCTGACCTTCCATGGACAGTCAAAGAACAGAAAAGATAATACCAGTAAAAAGGAGTTTCTGCTGCAGGCCACGTGTTTCCCGTCGTCCCCTTTTGAATCTCCACATGTCTATGGGGCACCTCACATCCGTGATTGTTGGTTTCCTACAGAGTTACCGCAGCCAGCACACTTGAAGTGTCTGCTTCTATATCCATTTCTTACCAATTCAAATGTTATATTCCAGTGTCATTGGCTGTAGATCATGTGTTTGACCTTTAACACCTTTGTATTGGCTCTGCTCCAGGCCAGCATCTGTTTATTGCCCTCTTCCCAGCAAGTGACAATGGGTAATTTTTGGCTTTTTGTTCTCAATCAGCAACCAGCTTGAATCATGCAGAACAGATTCAGAAGCAATCAGTCAAAAACCTGCATGTTACAGCTAACCAAATTACACCTCACAAATAACTTCTTATTTGGAAATAATCCCTAGTTCAGCAGATAACCTGAGGCATCATTGTGTCAACTTTAAAACACTGATTGAACCAAGCAAATAATAAAATGGAGAATGCAGTCTCTTCATAAAATGGCAGCCTCCATTCCTCCTTCATGGCAAGAACAAAGATAATTAGTTTGTCTGATTCCACTGTCTTTGATTCATTCAAATTCACTGATTTGTAAACTGCAGGACTCCCTGGCCAACAGCACTAACAAATTTCCCCTGCGCTCAACACTAGTTTCCAGAATCTTTGTGAAAACATTCAACTCCACGACAACTACACTCAAGAACCAAAGTCACTTTAACTCAGCAGTGAACTGCAACGTGAGGACCACGTTTGTATTTGCTTAACACTGGGAGGGTGAGCCCAAGCTATTGACAGTTCAGTATGTCTGAACATCTCCGCCGACCCGCCCTGCCGCATCTCCAGAGGTAAAGATTCACTGAGAGACTGGGAACCTAGGTTATTGAGAGAGACGAGAAGAGATTGCTGGAGCCTTGACTCGACATCCTGATTAACAGACTGCAATGACAAAGGATAGATAGCAATAGCTCTGACACGATCATACTCAACACTAATGCCCCACAAGACCGGCTCCTCAGCCCTTCCACTCCACTCCCTGTACACTCACAAAGGTCTGGCTAGATTTTGCTGAAACCCCAACAGCAGGTTTGCAGATGACACCACCTTAGTGGGTTGTATCTCAAATAACGATGAGACAGAGTACAAGAAGCAGATAGATAGAGTGTCTAGTGGCATGGTGATTTGACAATAACATTTCCCCCAATGTCAGCAAAAGAGAAGAGCTTCATTTGGGCAGTGGGGGGGGGGGTGGTGTGATTCACTTTCTTCCTTACATCAATGGTGCTGAGGTTGAGAAGATTGAGAGTTTCAGATTCCGAAGAGTGAACATCACTAATGTCTCTCCTGGTCCAACCACGTAGATGTCACAGCCAAGAAAGCTCGGCAGCACCTCTGCTTCCTCAAAAATTTGGCTTGTCCCCTCTGACCAACTTTTGGTGATGCTCCGTAGAAAGGATTCTATCTGGATGCATCACAGCTTGGTGTGGCAAGTGCAAGAAACCGCAAAGAGTGTGGACAACAACACATCACAGAAAGCAGCCCCCCTCCATGGATCCTGTCTACATTTCTCACTGCCTCAGTAAAGCATAATCATGACGTCACCCACCCTGAATATTCTATCTTCTCCCCTCTCCCATCAGTAGAAGATACAAAACCATGTACCACCAAGCACAAGGACAGCTTCTGTCCCACTGTTATAAGAATATTGAATGGTCCCCTTGTACATTAAAAGGGGCTGTGGAGGTCATAATCTACCTCGCCATGGTCTTGCAACCTTATTTTCTGTCTGCACTGCACTTTCTCTGTAACTGTAACACTTTATTCTGCACACCGTTATCAGGTTGCCCTGTTCTACCTCAATGCACTGTTGTAATGTAATGATCTGGACAGATGTCATCTGAAACAAATTTTTTCACTGTAGCTTGGTGCATGTTACAAAAATAAATTAATTTAGCAATTTATTCCCTGCCTCTGATTCCTTAAATCTTGCATGTGTATACTTCAGAGTCACACATTAAAGAGAGCTTTGTGTCTGGTGCTGAGTGACCATCAGTCCAGTGTGAACAGTATGGTAACATGGAACAGTGGGGAGGGAAGGATTGGCAAAAGGATGAGCTGCCATTTTCTATCTGTGGCCAATCTGACCAGAAGCATTTCAGACTGAACCAGGCCCTCAGTACTGCTGCCTCACTCATTCTCTTAGCTTTGGTTCAGGTTGGGAAGGAGTTTTCACCATCAGGGAAATGGTTGCCAGTGTGTGATGGTGCCTCATGTGGAATCTTTCTCCTCCCCTGTCTGCAGGAACACTGGTGGGCTGTCTTGGTTGGCATCCTAACCCTCGGAGGACTGATGGCCAGTACAGTGTTTATCTTTGAGAAGACCTTGGACAGTAATAGAGGTAACAATATCACATCCTGATCATTATTGCATCCAGACCCATCCACAGGAGCAGCCTTCAGTCTGAATCACCAGATTTACGGGAATGATGACTGGGATGCCTTGTCCAGGAAGAGGGCTAAGTGACAGGCAGGAGCAGTGGAGCAGTGGGTAGAGCTACTACCACCCAACTCCAGAGATCCGGGTTCAATTCTGACCTCCGATGCTCACAGTGTGGTTTTCTCTGGATGTCCCGGTTTCCTCCATATCCCAATGATGTGCTAGTTGGTGGTTTAATCAATATAAATTATCCCCAGTGGGTGGGTGAAGGTTGGAATCTATGGGGAGTTGATGGGAATGTGGGGATGATAAAACATGGCAGTAATACTGTACCCAAGAGTCAATGGTGAGAGCTAGAACCCAGGGCATTGATTTTCTGGTATGTATTAAATACCTTGAATATAGGTGTTTGGAGTGAATCCAGTCAAAAATGAGAAGGGTAGTGTTTGGTCAGAAGATGTGGATAGGCAGTCAGGTTGGGCAGGCAGTGGGCAGATGACGTTTAATGCAAAGGTGAGTGGATGGGCAGTCAGGTTGGGCATTCGGTGGGCAGATGCAGTTTGATGCAGAGGTGAGTGAGGTGATACGTTCTGGCTGCAAGAATGAAAGGAATAACTGTGAACAGGTGGATCATGACCTGGAACAGAAAGTCGTGGAAAGGGAGTTAGTTGGAACTTCCAGAGGGAGTTGGATAACTATTAGGCAGGATAGAATTTCCAGGGCAACATCGTGGCAGTGGGAATGACAGCTGTACAGGGAAATGGTGTGGATAGTTATCCCCAATGTCTATTACCTCATTCCCAAAGCTTTGTTACTCCCTTCCACATACCCCATTCCCCCAACTCACTCATACACCATTTATTCTCAAAAGGGCTCTCTCTCTTACTCCACTCCCAGCTGTCCCATCTCTCTTAACCCTGCTGTTCTACTGAGTGAGCCCATTCTCCCTGTCCCTTGAACCCATTGTCACCTTGTCCTGTGATTATTTTGTTTAGTGTCATGTTGACAGTTCCCTGAGGGGTAATCAGATTATAACTGTGATCAGAGTCTATAGTTGCTAAACAGGCTTGTGGGTTTTGAGGAAGGATTGCAAAATGATTGTGAGGGCAGTGATTTACAACCAGAGCCATTGCTCAAGTGTGGCAATTGTCTCTCAACCCCTGGATAGTGGAAAGCATAGACTCGAGGAACCTGGGTGCTTTAGTGATCAGGGGCTTTAGATGAACATAGAGACCACATCATGTCCTGGTCTGGGTCTCTGGTGAGGGGAAGGGTTGCAGCGACATGGCACAGGCAGAGGCAGACAGTTTATTCATTATTATAGCTTCCTCTACACAACCTGCACACATCTAGTCTGGGCCAGTTAGTAATATTGGGGAGGTTGGAGTGCTGGTGCGTAAAGGATGGATTTCGAGACTGGTCTGTGGAAAAACTAGTAAGGGAACAGGAAGTTCTATGCCTGCTGTTGGGTAATGAGCCTGGGTCATTAACACAAATCCCCAGAAGCACAGGGTCACAGGACAGCCCATCAATTCAACATGCCTTAGCGCTGAAGGGAGACAAAGCGACGATTCCTTTTGTTTCCCAATAACTCAGACCAGTCCAGTGGTCAGCCAACGCTGGTCCAACAGTGGTCAGCAAGAGACAATCCACCAGTGGTCAGCCAAGGCCAATCCACCAGTGGTCAGCCAAGCTTGGTCCATCAGTGGTCAGCCAAGGCCAATCCACCAGTGGAAGCCAAGCTTGGTCCACTGGGGGTCAGTCAAGGCTAGTCCACTAGTGGACAGCCAAGGCTGTTCCATCAATGGTCAGCCAGAGCCAATCCACCAGTGGTCAGCCAGAGTCAATCCACCAGTGGTCAGCAAGACCCAAACCACCAGTAGTCAGCCAAGCTTGTTTCTCCAGTCGTCAGCTAAGGCCAGTCCACCAGTGGTCATCCAATGGTGTTTCACCAGTGGTCAGCCAAGGCTGGTCCACCAGTAGCCAGCCAAGGATATTCCACTAGTAGTCAGCAAGAGCCAATCCAGCAGTGGTCAGCAAAGGCTGTTCCACCAGTGGTCAACAAGAGAAAATCCACCAGTGGTCAACCAAAGCCATTCCACCAGTGGTCAACCAAAGCCAGTCCACCAGTAGACAGCCAAGGTTGTTCTGCCAATGGTCAGCAAGAGCCAATCCAGCAGTGGATTGCAAGGATGCAACCGTGGTTGACAAGAGAAGTCAAAGCCAAAGTTAAAGTAAAAGAGAGGGCATACAAGGAAGCAAAAATTAGTGGGAAGAGAGAGGATTGGGAAGTTTTTAAAACCTTACAAAAGGAAACCAAGAAGGTCATTAAGAGAGAAAAGATTAACTATGAAAGGAAGCTAGCAAATAATATCGAAGAGAATACTAAAAGCTTTTTCAAGTATATAAAGAGTAAAAGACAGGTGAGAGTAGATATAGGACCGATAGAAAATGATGCTGGAGAAATTGTAATGGGAGATGAGGAGATGGCAGAGGAACTGAACAAGTATTTTGCATCAGTCTTCACTGAGGAAGACAGCAGTATACAGGACACTCAAAAATGGCAGGGAAGAGAAGTGTGCGCAGTCACAATTACGACAGAGAAAGTACTCAGGAAGCTGAATAGGCTAAAGGTAGATAAATCTCCTGGACCAGATGGAATGCACCCTCGTGGTCTGAAGGAAGTAGCTGTGGAGATTGCGGAGGCATTAGCGATGATCTTTCAAAAGTCGATAGATTCTGGCATGGTTCCGGAGGACTGGAAGATTGCAAATGTCACTCCGCTATTTAAGAAGGGGGCAAGGAAGCAAAAAGGAAATTATAGACCTGTTAGCTTGACATCGGTGGTTGGGAAGTTGTTGGAGTCGATTGTCAAGGATGAGGTTAGAGAGTACCTGGAGGCATATGACAAGATAGGCAGAACTCAGCATGGTTTCCTTAAAGGAAAATCCTGCCTGACAAACCTATTACAATTTTTTGAGGAAATTACCAGTCATCTAGACAAGGGAGATGCAGTGGATGTTGTATATTTGGATTTTCAGAAGGCCTTTGACAAGGTGCCACACGTGAGGCTACTTAACAAGATAAGAGCCCATGGAATTACGGGAAAGTTACATACGTGGATAGAGCGTTGGTTGATTGGCAGGAAACAGAGAGTGGGAATAAAGGGATCCTATTCTGGTTGACTGCCGGTTACCAGTTGTTCCACAGGGATCAGTGTTGGGGCCGCTTCTTTTTACATTGTACATCAACGATTTAGATTATGGAATAGATGGCTTTGTGGCTAAGTTTGCTGACGATACGAAGATAGGTGGAGGGGCTGGTAGTGCTGAGGAAACGGAGAGTCTGTAGAGAGACTTGGATAGATTGGAAGAATGGGCAGAGAAGTGGCAAATGAAGTACAATGTTGGAAAGTGTATGGTTATGCACTTTGGCAGAAAAAATAAACGGGCAGACTATTATTTAAATGGGGAAAGAATTCAAAGTTCTGAGATGCAACGGGACTTGGGAGTCCTCGTACAGGATACCCTTAAAGTTAACCTCCAGGTTGAGTCAGTAGTGAAGAAGGTGAATGCAATGTTGGCATTCATTTCTAGAGGAATAGAGTATAGGAGCAGGGATGTGATGTTGAGGCTCTATAAGGCGCTGGTGAGACCTCACTTGGAGTACTGTGGGCAGTTTTGGTCTCCTTATTTAAGAAAGGATGTGCTGACGTTGGAGAGGGTACAGAGAAGATTCACTAGAACGATTCCGGGAATGAGAGGGTTAACATATGAGGAACGTTTGTCCGCTCTTGGACTGTATTCCTTGGAGTTTAGAAGAATGAGGGGAGACCTCATAGAAACATTCCGAATGTTGAAAGGCATGGACAGAGTGGATGTGGCAAAGTTGTTTCCCATGATGGGGGAGTCTAGTACGAGATGGCATGACTTAAGGATTGAAGGGCGCCCTTTTAGAACAGAAATGCGAAGAAATTTTTTTAGTCAGAGGGTGGTGAATCTATGGAATTTGTTGCCACAGGCAACAGTGGAGGCCAAGTCATTGGGTGTATTTAAGGCAGAGATTGATAGGTATCTGAGTAGCCAGGGCATCAAAGGTTATGGTGAGAAGGCAGGGGAGTGGGACTAAATAGGCGAAAATGGATCAGCTCATGATAAAATGGCGGAGCAGACTCGATGGGCCGAATGGCCTACTTCTGCTCCTTTGTCTTATGATCTTATGGTCTTATGGTCAGCAAAGGCTGTTCCACCAGTGGTCAACCAAAGCCATTCCACCAGTGGTCAACCAAAGCCAGTCCACCAGTAGACAGCCAAGGTTGTTCTGCGAATGGTCAGCTAGAGCCAATCCACCAGTGGTCAGCCAAAGCCAGACCACCAGTGGTAAGCAAGGCTATGCCACCGGTGGTCAGTCAAGGCCATTCCTCTGGTGGTCAGCCAAGATTGGTCCACCAGTGGTTAGCCAAGTCTGTTCCACCAGTGGCCAACAAGATCCAATCCACTAGTGGTCATGCAAGGCCATTCCACCAGTGGTCAGCCAAGGTCAGTATACCAGTGGACAACCAAAGGCTGTTCTGCCAGTGGTCAGCAAAGGCTGTTCCACCAGTGGTCAGCAACAGACAATCCACCAGTGGCCAGCCAAGGTCATTCCACTAGTAGTCAGCAAGAGTCATTCCACCAGTGGTCAGTGAAGGCTGGTCCACCAGTAGTCAGCCAAGACTGTTTCACCAGTGGTCAGTAAAGGCTGGTCCATCAGTGGTTAGTCAAAGCCATCTGCCAGTGGTCAGCCAAAACCATTCCATCAGTGGTCAGCCAAGCTTGGCCCACCAGTGGTCAGCTAAGGCAGGTCCACAAGTGGCTAGCCAAGGCCATTCCACTAGTCGTCAGCAAGAGCCATTCCACTAGTGGTCAGCCAAGGCTGTTCCACCAGTGGTCAGCAAAGGCTGTTCCACCAGTGGTCAGCAACAGACAATCCACCAGTGGCCAGCCAAGGTCATTCCACTAGTAGTCAACAAGAGCCATTCCACCAGTGTTCAGCTAAGGCTGGTCCACCAGTGGTCTGTCAAGGCTGGTTTTCATACAGAAGGAGCCAGCACCTGGTCTCTCTGCTAGTGCTCTGCAATGTGAGCTCTGGGCCTCGATCAGCATCATATGCAAGGAATAAATCCTTGGAACACAAGTGAGTAGTACGTGGCTAGGTGGAGATGGAAGCAGGATGGTTTAGTGGAGGAGTTTAGTCAGGAGATGATGGAAGTGGAGGTTGAGAAAAACCACTGACCCAGAGTCCACCATCAGTGTCAGTCCTCCACCCACCGATGCTCTTTCTCTGTTCTTGCCTTACAGAAGAGCCAATGACTGAATTACAAGCTAGCTACAGTCACTGATATAATGTCATTGATCATCGATGCAAAGTGAAGTCTCTCCACCAGTAACAAGACCACCCACAGCTCTTCAAAGGTCCAACAACTTTCAAGCTGACGTTCCAAGTAGCATTGCTGGATATTTGGAGGAAGAACATTTGGGGCAACAAAGAAGGAATGGAGAAATAGGATTGAGGGGATTTTCTTCAAAGAGTTGGTGTGGACTTGACAGACCCAATGGCTTCAATTTACATTGTAGCAATTCTGCATTTTTGTAATCTAATACAAAGTTATTCAGAAACACACTTTGTTGGAAATAGTTCCTCACTGGATAATCCACACCATGCCCACAGGAAAATTCACACAAGTAGATTCACACCATTCTCACAGGATAATCCACACCATTCCCACAGGAAAATTCACACAAGTAGATTCACACCATTCCCACAGGATGATCCACACCATTCCCACTGGATAATCCATGCCATTCCCACAGGATGATCCACAGCATTCCACACAGGATGATCCACATCATTCCCACAAGATGATCCACAGCATTCCCATAGGATGATCCACACTGTTCCCTACAGGACGCTCCATACCATTCCCTCCAGGAAGTTCACACTGTTCCACTTCTAGCTATATCTTATTTCCTACAGGTAGTTGTGCACAGTTCCCCAAGGCTTCATTTAAACTTAGACAATTTCTTCTTTTAGAGTTACGGATTCATACGGGATGGAAATTTGCCTTTTGAACCAACTGTTCAGGATGTCCATCCAAGCTGAACAAGATGTCCGTATACTTCCATTTGGCTCGTATTCTTCTCAACTGTTCCCATTCATGTACCTGCCCAAGTGCTTTTTAAATGTTATCACTTTCTCTGGCAGCTCATTCAATTTACAGACCAACCTCTGGGTCAAGTTGCCTCTCAGCTTCCTATTAAATCTCTACCCCCTCACCCTGTGCCTGATTCGCCAACCCTGGAAAAAAGACTGCATGCATTCACTCCGTTTATGGTCTTCATCATGTCATCCAGCTCTATTGCATCACTCCAATTCTCTAAACTCCAGTGAAAGAAGACTTAGCCTGATCTGCCTCTCCCACTGAGTGCTGGTAACATCCTCATACACCTTCTTTTCAGCTTAACTGCATCTTTCCTGCAGAAGGGTGACCAAAACACACTAACCCTGGCCTTACTGACATCTTATTCAACTGCAGCATAACATCCCAATTATTATGCTCAATGCCTGGACTTATGAGGGGCAGTATACCAAAGGCCTTTGGCACCATCTCACCTGTGATGTCACTTTCAGGGTATCATTTACCTGCACTTGTACTCATACTCCCCAGGAACCCCACCGTTCACTGTGAAAGTCCGACTCTGATTTGCCTTCCTAAAATTCACCACATCGCACTTATCCAAATGAAACTCCATTTGCCATTTCTCAACCTACTTACCCAGCTGATCAAGATCCCCGATAACCATCTTCACTCTCTATGGTATCAGCTATTTTAATACCATTTGCAGACTTACCGACCACGCCTTGTACTGTACATTCTCATTTATTATTAAGCAGACAAAAAGTGGTGACATGTTTGTGACACATGCTCAGTTTCCTACCCTCTAGAACTCCAGTGAAAATGAAACCTTGTCCCATGACCAATGACCTTTCAACTTGCCTCTGATGGAGATCAAGGAGCATTGCTTAAACTAGCACTGGGCTTTTCACAGATGGAATCAGAAGGCACAGATGACAATGGCTGCTGGCCTATTCCGGTAATGTTGTGTAAACTGATCACCAGAATCTGGCAGGAAGGCCAGAGCTGGAGCAGTGCTCAGGAGAGGGCAGTACATGCCTTGGTTTAACAACACAAGTAGCAGCTCTGACACCCTCTCTCCTACACAGCACTGCCAGTCTACATCTTGTGTCACTGTCTGAAACAGGAATAAATGCACAAAAATCAGACCCAGAGATGGGCTGGCTGGCTCTCTGGCTGAAGCTCACCTGTTGCTCTGCTCACACCTGGGAGAGAGATGCCACCAGCTTTGCTTCCGTCTCTACACTACCTCATCTCCCAAAGTTCATGGTTTCCATTGTTTCACTTTGGTGGACATGTCTCTGGCTGCCTGGGTTTTATGCAATGGATTTTCCTTACTAAACCTCTCCATCCTTCACCACTTTATCCTTGGAATATTTTGCTTTCTGACTGTTGTAGCGTGGATGAAATCACTGGAGAGACAGAGTCACTGGTAGATACAAAGCAGCTTCTTTATTTGACACAACAAGGTACAGCAGGCATCACACCGATGGAGATGCTTTCGGTAGAAAGGTCTGCTAGCCCAATGTGGGCTCGCTATTTATATGCTAAACACAAAGGCAATCGCTACTTAAAAAGTTATAGACAATGCTTCCTATTGAAGACAAACATCACACCTTCTGACTTCATCCTTTCCTTCCAACGCAACGTGTCTGGGTTGGTACCCACAGTCTTTAGGAATGCAAGTTAAATCCACAATACATTTATTTGGCATTTTACATGCTAACATAGAAGGCAATTAACATTTATAAAGTATAGATAATACTGTCTTCGAAACTACAGCATCTGGTCAAACTACGGCACCAGAGGCATCTGGTAATCACACCTTTTTAGGAAGCGCATTGTTGTGGACTCAATCCACAGTACTTTGTCAAATAGAAGTCTGGCGGCCAAAGTCATTTAAGTGTAAACGAATCATCTACCCAAAAAAACTCACTCTAATAGTTCCCCCTCTTGGCCCTCCTGGACAAAAATGAAAGGCCAACCAAAAGGAAAATAATAAAGTTGTTTGCACCGTTAGTGATAAACAGAGTAACAGGTGGAAAATTTCTTAAATGCATTTATTTTAATGCTAGGAGCATTGTAAGAAAGGTGGATGAGCTTAAAGCATGGATTGATACCTGGAAGTATGATGTGGTAGCTATTAGTGAAACATGGTTACAGGAGGGTGTGATTGGAAACCAAATATTCTTGGATTTAATTGCTTCAGGTGTGATAGAATTGGAAGGACAAGCGGGGAGGTGTTGCACTGCTTGTCAGAGAAAATATAACTGTGGTGCTCTGGCAGGATAGATTAGAGGGCTCGTCTAGGGAGGCTATTTGGGTGGAATTGAGGAATGGGAAAGGTGTAGTAACACTTATGGGAGTGTATTATAAGACCACCAAATGAGGAGCGAGAATTGGAGGAGCAAATTTGTAAGGAGATAGCAGATATTTGCAGTAAGCACAAGGTTGTGATTGCGGGAGATTTTAATTTTCCACACATAGACTGGGAAGCCCATACTGTAAAAGGGCTGGATGGTTTGGAGTTTGTAAAATGTGTGCAGGATAGTTTTTTGCAGCAATACATAGAGGTACCAACTAGAGAAGGGGCAGTGTTAGATCTCCTGTTAGGGAATGAGATAGGTCAGGTGATGGAGGTATGTGTTGGGGAGCACTTCGGGTCCAATGATCACAATGCTATTAGTTTCAATATAATTATGGAGAAGGATAGGTCTGGACCCAGGGTTGAGATTTTTGATTGGAGAAAGGCTAACTTTGAGGAGATGCAAAAGGATTTAGAAGGAGAGAATTGGAACAATTTGTTTTATGGGAAGAATGTAATTGAGAAATGGAGGTTAAAAAAAAAGGTGAAATTTTGAGGGTACAGAATCTTTATGTTCCTGTTAGGTTGAAAGGAAAGGTTAAAAGTTTGAGAGAGCCATAGTTTTCAAGGGATATTGGAAACTTGGTTCGAAAAAAGAGACAAATCTACAATAAATATAGGCAGCATGGAGTAAATGAGGTGCTTGAGGAGTATAAAGAATGTAAAAAGAACCTTAAGAAAGAAACTAGAAAAGCTAAAAAGAAAATATGAGGTTGCTTTGGCAAGTAAGGTGAAAATAAATACCAAAGGTTTCTACCGTTATATTAATAGCAAAAGGATAGTGAGGGATAAAATTGGTCCCTTAGAGAATCAGAGTGGACAGCTACGTGTGGAGCCAAAAGAGATGGGGGAGATTCTGAACAATTTCTTTTCTTCGGTATTCACTAAGGAGAAGGATATTGAATTGTGTAAGATAAAGGAAACAGGTAGGGAAGTTATGGAAACTATGATGATTAAAGAAGAGGAAGTACTGGAGCTTTTAAGGAATATAAAAGTGGATAAGCCTCCGGTTCCTGACAGGATATTCCCTAGGACCTTGAGGGAAGTTAGTGTGGAATCAGCAGGAGCTCTGACGGAAATATTTCAAATGTCATTCGAAACGGGGATGGTGCGGGAAGATTGGCATATTGCTCATGTTGTTCCATTGTACAAAAAGGGTTCTAAGAATAAACCTAGCAATTATCGGCCTGTGAGTTTGACGTCAGTGGTAGGTAAATTGATGGAAAGTATTCTTAGAGTAATTATCTGGATAGACAGGGTCTAATTAGGAACAGTCAACATGGATTTGTGCGTGGAAGGTCATGTTTGACAAATCTTATTGAATTTTTTGAAGAGGTTACTAGGAAAGTTGACGAGGGTAAAGCGGTGGATGTTGTCTATATGGACTTCAGTAAGGCCTTTGACAAGGTTCCACATGGAAGGTTGGTTAGAAAGGTTCAATTGTTAGCTATTAACATTGAAGTAGTAAAATGGATTCAGCAGTGGCTGGATGGGAGACGCCAGAGAGTAGTGGTGGATAACTGTGTGTCAGATTGGAGGACGGTGTGTAGCGGTGTGCCTCAGGGATATGTACTGGGTCCAATGCTGTTTGTCATATATATTAATGATTTGGATGATGGGGTGGTAAATTGGATGAGTAAGTATGCAGATGATACTAAGATAGGTGGCGTTGTGGATAATGAAGTAGGTTTTCAAAGCTTGCAGAGAGGTTTAGGCCAGTTAGAAGAGTGGGCTGAAAGATGGCAGATGGAGTTTAATGCTGATAAATGTGAGGTGCCACATTTTGGTAGGACTAATCAAAATAGGACGTACATGGTAAATGGTAGGGCATTGAAGAATGCAGTAGAACAGAGGGATCTAGGAATAATGGTGCATATTTCCCTGAAGGTGGAATCTCATGTGGATAGGGTGGTGAAGAAAGCTTTTGGTATGCTGGCCTTTATAAATCCCTGCCCATTCCTGGCCACCACCAGTCCTGCCAGAGGGTTGTGATCATGCTCTGCCTTCCCTGATGCATCACCCCATCATATAACTTCAGTAGTATCGGTCTAATACAGGGTGGGGCCACCGCGACTCTTTCCTCCCCATGTGTCCAGCACCCATCTGATCCCTCCTTTGCTCCTTTTCTCCTCCATTTTTCCTTCTCTTCTGTCTCTACCTCTTCATATAACTTTACTAAGCTGGCTTCTGTCGTTTCCTCCTGCACACTTGCAATTTCAATTGCCTCTTGTTCCTCGTTGTCTTATTCACAGTAATGTCTGCCCTCGGAGGAACTGGGAAAACTTTATGTTCTGGAGTGGCCACAGTTTCTCAGAGTATCCCCTGGTGTTTTTGTTCCTTCGCTACACCACGAATAGTGGTCAGTGTGTCAGTTTGTATAGGGTACTGCTTAGGGTATACAGATCCTCCTCTCTTTTCTTGTCTCTAGCCCACACTGCTGGGAACTGCTGACAAGGTAACCCTTAGGCCCCATCCAATTGTGCTGTAATTGTTATATGGTTATATGGTTAACCTAGGAGGATCTGCTCAATAGGGCAGCAGAAATGCCCTGTCTCAAAATTCCCCCCCCAGTTTTATGTACCTCGATATCTATCCTAGCATTACCTAATCGCTACCTAACAATGTTAAGCAGAGAGGCTGTTCCAAGTCTTTAGGAATGCGGCTCCTTTCGTGTGTCTTTCGGCTCTTTCCCTGCAGGCTGACGGCAGCTGAATCACATTCCTTTGTCTTCAGCCCTTTATCCTCTGGTCACTGAAACTCTCCTTTCAGGAGCACCCACAGGCTCTCTCATCGATGTACAGGAAGGGGTTGGGATGGCCTCTATGTAAGCGTCTACAAGGACCTCTCCCCGGTGGCACCTCCTTCTGAACTGTCCGGTCGATCACTGGCCCAACTGCTGAAAGGGCCCAGCTCCTCAGACTGGGGTGACTGCTTTCAGATGCTGTGTGCAGTTTGAAATGCCATTGAAGTTGTGGAACTTGCTGTCTCTGCTTTAACTTAAAAATCCCTCCCCATCTATTTCCCAATAAATTTCTATACTATGCTATAAAATTAATCATCTACCTTCAGTAACCAGCCTTCTTAACAGAGTACCATCACCATCACACTTTTTCAGGCTATTCATGGTTTTCCATCACGCTCTCAGTGTCTTCTGCCAGGCTCTCGGCGTTTTCTGCCTTTGTGTTTTCTCTGGGTATGTTTTCATCAGCTGTGGTCAGGTCTGGCATGGTCGGCTGGTGTTCCTCTCTTAGGTTCTCTGTAATTACATGGTTACTGGGTACACTTGGTTCCCCGCTCCGTCTGTGGGAGCAACAAGAGGGTGAGTCATATGCTTTAATCTGAGTCCAGTGTTTCCACTGGCTGCCTCGCCGAGTCTGTACACAGACACACATATCATTGGTTAAGAGTACCGTCTGTGGTCCTGTCCACTTGGGGGCAAACCCTGGCCTTTCTGGCAGCACCCTCACCATAACTTGGTCTCCGGGCTGTGGAAGGACTATCCCCTTTCTCTCTGGCTCTCTCTGATCAGCGATTCGCTGTTGTTGTTTTGCTCAGTCCTTTAATACTTTAAGCTGGTTACAAAGGTCTTTCACATATTGGGTCATTCTATCCCTGTAGGCCCTGGGCTCACCACAACCGGTAATTACCCCATAAGGGAGTCGCATTGCTCGCCCCATCAATAATTCATAGGGGCTGAGACCCAAATTGCGGTTCGGGGTTGTGCGCAGTTTCATCAAGATTCCTGGTGATACATTCACCCATGTCTTTCCTGTCTCAGCTATAGCTTTGGCTGACGCATTCTTGATTGTTTGGTTCATCCTTTCTACCATCCCTGAACTCTGGGGTGGTAGGGTACATGGAACCGCTGTTGAATCCCTGGCAGTCGGCACATTTCCTTCATCACTTTCCCCGTGAAATGTACTCCCTGATCTGAATCCACCTGGACTGGGGTTCCCCACCTTGGGAGGATTTCCTGAACTAGGATCCATGCAGCGGCACGGGCGGTGCAGTCCCTTATTGGGAAAGCCTCTACCTACTGGGTGAAGTGATCCATAATTACTAGACAGTAGCTTTTTGGCAGGGGCCCTGTGAAGTCTATCTGGATGTTTTCCCAGGGTCCCCTCGGCCGAGGCTGATTTGCCAACTGTAGCTTTCTGCCCTTACCAGGGTTTGCTGGGCACAAGTGATACAATGGTGGCAGAATTTCTCAGCATCCCTGCCCATTCCTGGCCACCACCAGTCCTGCCAGAGGGTTGTGATCATGCTCTGCCTTCCCTGATGCATCACCCCATCATATAACTTCAGTAGTATCGGTCTAATACAGGGTGGGGCCACCGCGACTCTTTCCTCCCCATGTGTCCAGCACCCGTCTGATCCCTCCTTTGCTCCTTTTCTCCTCCATTTTTCCTTCTCTTCTGTCTCTACCTCTTCATATAACTTTACTAAGCCGGCTTCTGTCGTTTCCTCCTGCACACTTGCAATTTCAATTGCCTCTTGTTCCTCGTTGTCTTATTCACAGTAATGTCTGCCCTCGGAGGAACTGGGAAAACTTTATGTTCTGGAGTGGCCACAGTTTCTCAGAGTATCCCCTGGTGTTTTTGTTCCTTCGCTATACCACGAATAGTGGTCAGTGTGTCAGTTTGTATAGGGTACTACTTAGGGTATACAGATCCTCCTCTCTTTTCTTGTCTCTAGCCCACACTGCTGGGAACTGCTGACAAGGTAACCCTTAGACCCCATCCGGGCTGTAGTCTCTGATGATCGGGGCAGCTGAAACTCTGCTAGGCAGGTTGTGTATTCTGTTGGTTGTATGCGTTCGCTGCCCCTGACTCGTCCCTATTATTTCTCCCTTTCCCGAATCTATAATAGCTCCTGCTTCCCGTAGGATGTCTATTCCAAGGATCGTGCCCTCATTATTTGGAAATACCCAGAAATACACAGGAGGCTGCACTCGTCCGATTTCTTAGTATTTGTGACTCGCTTCTTTCTGCTTTTACTGGCTTCCCTCCTGCACCCCTGATATAACTGGCCTGTCCGGTTGTTGAAATGGGTAAGTCTGTTATCCATACCAATGCCCCTGTGTCCACTAACATATTGCATTGTTGTCCCCCTAACGATGCCATTGTGTACATCCGCGGGTCACCAGCACTGGCAGTGGAGCCCACTGCCACATCTCTTTCTGCCCTAAGAGACACCGTTACTAACTCTTTTATCTGATCAACAGTCAGACAGGTTGCTGATGGGGTGAGTGACTGGGTGCCTGCCATGACTTTCACCTGGGTTTTCCCACTGCCTTTTGGACACTGTCTCCAGCTATAGCCCGATAGGCCTCAGCTGTAGCATATTAAATCCTTCACTGTCTTATACCTGGTCCAGCAGTCCTTGGCTAGGTGCCCTGGCTGCCAGCAAGTAAAACAATCTCTCCGGGACATCACAGCAGCTGCATCCACTATACCCATTTTACGATTCCTCTTGCCTTTTCCTTTCACTGGCCCACGAAACTATCGCAGAGTAGTTGGACCCCACTGTTATGCCTAAATCTAACACTTCCTGGTGGGCTGAGCTCAGGCCTTCCTTCAGCATTTTTAGGAAGACTGGGTCATCCCTCCCTGGATTATCCAACCCTGAATACTCCTCATATACTCCATATTTAAACTGTGCATAATCCATGGCTGTCTCGTCAGTTTTTTGAACTGCCATTATCGTTCCCCAGCTACTCTCACCTCCCCCCAGTCGCTGCCTCATCTGGTGGATTTCAACCATTTCCTCGAGCTTGCGCCAGAATTCTGAATTCCCACAGGTGACTTTAAGTGAGGGCAACCCTGACAAAATGCTCTGTTTCTCCCCGGGGGTGAAGGGCTTATGAATAGTCGTAATCAAAGTCAAGGGCTGGCTCAGATCATCAGGGTTCTCAACCTGACGTTGCCTGACCTCAACAGGTGCCATTCTGGTAAATCTATCTGGGTAAAACCTGTTCCTGAGATATCTCCGTGCTAATTCCCACACTATGCAAAATATAAAACCGCAGAGTATGTAAGTTAACATGCAAAGATTCCTCACTTACATAAACACACATGCACCCGCACACACTACTTTTATATCTACCAGTTCAACTCTCTGTGTTCGTGATACCTCATGTTCTGTGCACCACTGACTGAACAGATTCAAGTGTGAGTATTATTTTAGAAAAATATTCACCACCTTAGACTGCTAGGAACGCTGGCGACACGACGGGTCATGAAGTATCCCACTCCTGACACCAAATGTTGTAACGTGGATGAAGTCACTGGAGAGACAGAGTCACTGGTAGATACAAAGCAGCTTCCTTATTCGACACAACAGGTTACAGCAGGTATCATACGGACGGAGACGCTTTCGGTAGAAAGGTCTGCTAGCCCAATGTGGGCTCGATATTTATATGCTGAACACAAAGGCAATCGCTATTTAAAAAGTTATAGACAATGCATAGACAATGCTTCCTTTTGAAGCTACATACAAACTTCACACCTTCTGACTTCATCCTTTCCTTCCGACGCCAACATGTCTGGGTTGGTACCCACAGCCTTTAGGAATGCAAGTTAAATCCACAATACATTTATTTGGCATTTTACATGCTAACATAGAAGACAATTAACATTCATAAAGTATGGATAATACTGTCTTCGAAACTACAGCATCTGTTCAAACTACTGCGCCAGATGCATCTGGTATTCACACCTTTTTAGGAAGCGCATTGTTGTGGACTCAATCCACAGTACTTTGTCAAATAGAAGTCTGGTGGCCAAAGTCATTTAAGTGTAAACGAATCATCTACCCAAGAAAAACTCACTCTAACACTGACCATCAACCATAATATCGCCTTCTTTGGCCAGGTCCCAGTTTCTACCTGATAGTACTGCAGAATGTTTGGCTGTGTTAACAAAGGCTGCGCCTCAGTCCCAACTGAACAAGCACAATATCCTACTTGGCATCATGACCCCTTCACATGAACATTGACACGCTGGTCTGTAGCCCTCACTGCTGGAGTAGCATACCTGATACAGTATCAGGACTTTGGTGCAATGGTGGTTCCTGACTACTGGTTACTCAGGTTCAAATACCAGCAGAGAGCAGATCTAAGCTTCAGGAGGACAGTCCCTAGCACTGGACAGAGGCCCAGAGTAGCAACAGGTGGCCAATATCTCTGGTTATGACAGACCTTGCTCTAGTTCCAAGGAAGTATTAACTCTGAGACCCTACACTGTGGTCCTGATGAAGGGTTTCAGCATGAAACATCAACTGTTCATCCCCCTCCATAGATGTTGCTTGACCTGCTGAGTTCCTCGAGCATTTTAAAACCATAAGACATAGGAGCAGAATGTGTGGAATGGTGTGGATTTTGTGTGGATTTCCAGCATCTGCAGACTCTCTTGTGCCTGTAATGAGTCATTGGAGCTTTGAACCTCCTGCCACTCTTGCTTGTGTAGGATGTTTCTCCACAGGGTCACCCTACAGAAGCAGCATGAAAACAAGTCATCCACAGTCCTAGGGGACTGTTGAAGAAGATGAGGAAGACACTAAGCAATTTTGTATGCAGAATCTGAGACTTGAAATAAAAGGTCAACCAATAGCAATCAAAAATAAATGTTTGGTTAAATTCTCGCACAAAGATCAGAAGCCAAAGTAAAGATAATAAAGGTTTACAGGAATACAGCATTGTGGAGCCATCAAAGGGCTGAAGTGAAAACAGTTATCGCTGGGGCAGAGTTTGTCAGTGATAGCATGCTTCACACAGCTTGCTCAGGCACTAAGGTTAACACCAGGCACGTGCATCCCATCAAAATTTACAACTGCACAACAGAGGGGAAGGAAGCACATAAGAACTGTAGTGCAAGGGACTGCAAAGAGTCTGTGGTGGAGGGAGAGAATGTGCAGGTAGTTGACAGAATGACATTCAAAGCTGACTTGTCATGGCTAGTGGCGAGCAAGTTGAGAGTTTTCCATCACAGTCCTGGGCTGTTTGGAAGTTCATCACTGCCTGCTGATACCAAGCCCCCAACTGCCTCTTGAAGCTGTGGTAGTTCTATAAGTGGTCTATTTTTTTTTAATTTTAGAGATACAATTTGCTAACAGGCCTTTCTGACCCAACAAGTCAGTGCTACCCATTTGCGCCCATGCGACCAATCAACCTACTAATCTCTATGTCTGGAATGTAGGAGGAAACTGGAGCACCCAGAGGAAACCCACGCAGTCACGGGGTGAACGTATAAACTCTTTGCAGATAGTGGTGGGAATTGAACCCTGGTTACTGGCACTGTCATAGTGTTACACCAACCGCTACAACAACAAAAAAGCTGTGTTGAGGCTGGGATGATTGACCTCCAACAACCACAACCAACTTTCTCGAATACTGGCATGATTGTAATCATCCCTAATTGACATTAGCTACCCAGAGCTCGATGCCACACCATTCAAGTGCTGCCTGGTTGTTAAAGTTGCTCGGACTTTGTCTCTGGAGTTCAGCTCTTTGGTCAATGCGAGGATCAAGGCTGTGATGAGGACTGAGGTTGAGGGGCTCCAGTGCACGGGTTACTGGTGAGTTCCATTTGAAGGCAACATTGACATCACTTGGATGAAAGGTGAGGTAGTGGACACTGATCATGTGGTCAGGCCAGTACACACCTCAGTTAATGATCCACATTGTTAGATAAACATTAGTTCTGTAGCTCTGCTGAAGGAGTCTGGCTTGAGTCAGGAAACCCGCCTCCTGTGTACACTCTCAGCTATCACCAGCTGAGCCACTGTACCACATGCAGCTGGGACTGTCTGCTGAGATGATTAGGAGCCCTTCAACCCTGCCCTGGTTTTACCATCAATGAGACCTTCCCTGGGCTCTGCCTGCCATTAGCTATTTGCACCATGCACCGCTGTCCTACCATGTTAGCTATGCCCCTGCCAGGATGACTTGGCTATTTATTGGGCTGTGTTGTGTCTTGCCCAGATATTGTTGAGACCTTGGTAGTGCTTGGCCTTTCTATGGTCCTCATATCCCAGCAACACCAGTGGTAGAGTGAAAATAATAATCAGAAACAGGAACCAAAGAGACTATTCAATCCCTTGTGCCTGCTCCCGGTCACAACTAACCTTTTATTTCCTCTAAATTCCCTGCACTACCCCATAATCCCTTTATTCCCTTAACATATACAAACTTTGAACAAACTCTGTCAATGAACTTCTACACTCCTCGTGTGGAGACTGCCACAAATTCACCGCTCTTTGGCTGAAGAAATTTCCTCTCTCCTGGCTGCATTGTTTAAGACAATGACTCCTTGTTTTAGACACCAAGACAGAAAAAAACATCATCAGGTCTTACCAGGACTTTGCCTGGATGGAGTATTTCAGATCTGATGCAGCCAGGTCTGTTGTGACCACAATGACCATAGGGTAGAATTAGACCATTCGGCTCATTGGGTCTGTTCCACTATTTCATCATGGCTGATTCATTTCCCTCTCAACCTCATAACCTTTCACACCTTGACTAATCAAGAACCTATAAACCTTTACCTTAAATACACCTAATGACCTGGCCTCCACAACTGCTTGTGGCAACAAATTCCACAGATTCACCACCCTCTGGCTAAAGAAATTTCTCCTCATTTCTGTTCTAAATGGGTGTTCCTCTATTCTGAGGCTGTGCTGTCTGGGCCTAGACAACCCCACCATAGGAAACATCCTCTCCACATTCACATTATCTAGGCCTTTCAACATTCGTTAGGTTTTAATGAGATCACCTCTTCATTCTTCTAAATTCCAGCAGGTAAAGATCCAGAGGCATCAATCACTCCTTATATGGTAAGCCTTTCATTGCTGGAATCATTATCATGAACCTTCTCCATACCCTCTCCAATGTCAACACATCATTTCTTAAATAAGGGGCTCAAACCTGCTGACAATACTCTGTGAGGCCTCACCAGAGTCTTATAAAGCTTCAGCATTGCATCCTTTTTTCCTTAACCCTCAACGCTGCCTCCCCACCCCACCTATCTTTATAGTGTCTGCAAACTTGGTCACAAAATCATCAATTCTGTCATACATTGTCATACATGTAAAAAGAAGCAGTCCCAACACCAACCCCTCTGGAGCACCACTAGTCACTGAAACCAACCAGAAAACGCTTCCTTTATTCCCACCCTTTGCTGCCTGCTAATCAGCCAATGCTTTATCCGTGCTAGTACCATTCATGGACTCTTATCTTCTTAAGCAGCACCTTGTCAAAGGCCTTATGAAAATCCAAGTACACAACATCCACCAATTCTCCTTTGTTTTTCCTGCCTGCTATTTCTTCAAAGAATTCCAACCGATCTGTCAGGTAGAAATTTCCCTTAAGGAAACCATGTCAACTTTGGCCTATTTTATCGTCTGCCTTAAAGTGCCCTGAAACCACATCCTTAACAATCATCTCTAACATTTTCCTAACCACTGAGGTTAGGCTAACTGGTCCATAATTTCCTTTCTTCTGCCTCCCTCCCTTCTTGAAGAATGAAGTAACATTTGCAATTTTCCAGCCCTCTGGAACGGAGCCAGACTCTAGTGATTCCTGAAAGAGCATTATTCATGCCTGCACAAACTCTTCAGCTGCCACTTTCAGAAACCTTGGGTGTAGTCTATCTGGTCTAGGTGACTTCAGGCCTTTCAGCTTCCCAAACACTGTTCCCTAGTAATAGCAACTGCACTCACTTCTGACCCTCACAGTCTCAAACTTCCTGCTAACTGCTAGTGTCTTCCACAGTGAAGACTGATGCAAAACACTTCTTCATTTCGGCCACCATTTCCTGGTCCCCAATTACTACCTCTCCAGTGTCATTTTCCGGTAGTCCGATATCTACTCTTGCCTCTCTTTTACTCTTTCTATATCTGGGGAAAAAATGTTTGGTATCCTCTTTGATATTGTTGGCTAGTTCACCTTTATTTTTCATCTCCCCCCATGAATTTTTTTTCTTGCCTTCTGTTGGTTTTTAAAGTTTCCCAATCCTCTAGCTTTCCAATAATTTTTGTTCTGTTATATGTCCTCCCTTTTGCTTCTGTGTTGCCTTCGACTTTCCCTGTCAGCCATGGTTACAACATCCTGCCTTTAGAATACTTCTACATCTTAGGGATGTATCTAACCTGCGTCTTCTGAATTGCTCCCAGAAACTCCAGCCATTGCTGCTGTGCCATCATCCCTGCTAGTGTTCCCTTCCAATCAGCTTCCGCCTGCTCCTCTCTCATGTCTCTGCAATTTCCTTCACTCCACTGTAATCTAATACATTGGTATGCAGAGGTTTGGGCACCCCTGGTCAAAATTTCCATGAATTGATCTCCAAAAGTTATAAAGTTAAAGATGACACATTCTTTTCAACATTTTAAGCAAGCTTAGTGTATTATTTTTGTTTTGTACAATTTTAGAGTGAAAAAAAGGAAAGGAGCACCATCCAGAAGTTTGGGCACCCCAAGAGATTTGAACTGTCAGATAACCTTCACCAAGGTCTCAGACCTTAATTAGCTTGTTAGGGCTATGGCTTGTTCACAGTCATCGTTAGGAAAGGCCTGGTGATGCAAATTTCAAAGCTTTATAAATACCCTGACTCCTCAAACCTTAACCTAACAATCAGCAGCCATGGGCTCCTCTAAGTAGCTGCCTAGCACTCTGAAAATTAAAATAAATGATGCCCACAAAGCAGGAGAAGGCTATAAGAAATAGCAAAGTGTTTTCAGGTAGCCGTTTCCCCAGTTCGTAATGAAATTAAGAAATGGCAGTTAACAGGAACAGTGAAGGTCAAGTTGAGGTTGGGAAGACCAAGAAAACTTCCCCAGAGAACTGCTCGTAGGATTGCTAGAAAGGCAAATCAAAACCCCTGTTTGACTGCAAAAGACCTTCAGGAAGATTTAGCAGACCCTGGAGTGGTGGTGCACTGTTCTACTGTGCAGGGACACCTGCACAAATATGACCTTCATGGAAGAGTCATCAGAAGAAAACCTTTCCTGCGTCCTCACCACAAAATTCAGTGTCAGAAGTTTGCAAGGGAACGTAGAAACAAGCCTGATGCATTTTGGAAACAAGTCCTGCGGACTGATGAAGATAAAATAGAACTTTTTGGCCACAATGAGCAAAGGTATATTTGGAGAAAAAAGGGTGCAGAATTTCATGAAAAGAACACCTCTCCAACTGTTAGGCACGGGGGTGAATCGATCATGCTTTGGGCTTGTGTTGCAGCCAGTGGCATGGGGAACATTTCACTTAAATTAAATACCAGCAATTTCTGGAAGCAAACATCACACCGTCTGTAAAAAAAGCTGAAGATGAAAAGAGGATGGCTTCTACAACAGGATAATGATCCTAAACACATCTCAAAATCCACAATGGACTACCTCAAGAAGGTTTTGCCATGGCTTCACAATCCCCCAACCTAAACATCATCGAAAATCTGTGGATTGACCTCAAAAGAGCAGTGCATGCAAGATAGCCCAAGAATCTCACAGAACTAGAAGACTTTTGCAAGGAAGAATGGGCGAAAATCCCCCAAACAAGAATTGAAAGACTCTTAACTGGCTACAGAAAGTGCTTACAAGCTGTGATACTTGCCAAAGGGGGTGTTACTAAGTACTGCCATGCAGGCTGCCCAAACTTTTGCTTTGGGCCCTTTTCCTTCTTTGCTATTTTGAAACTGTAAAAGGTGGAAATAAAAAAGTAATCTTGCTTAAAATATTAAAGAAATGTACATCTTTAACTTTATGCCTTTTGGAAATCAGGTCATCTTTTACTCGCTTAGCTATTCACAGTAACAGAAATTTTGACCGGGGTGCCCAGACTTTTGCATACCACTGTATATATCTGACTTTAGCTTCTCTCTCTCAAATTGAAGGGTGAATTCTATCATATTCTGATCACTGTCTCTTAAGAGTTCCTTTACCTTTATCAAATATGGTTCATTAAACAACACCCAATCCAGATTAACTGCTCCCCTAGTGGGCTCAACCACAAGCTGCTCTAAAAAGCCATCTTGTAGGCATTCTACAATTTCTCTCTCTTGGAATCCAGCACCGAGCTGATTTTCCCAATCTACCTGCATATGGAAATTGCCCTTTGGACATGCCTTTTCTTTCTCCCATTGTAATTTGTAGTCCACATTCTGGATACTGTTCAGAGGCCAGTATATAACTCATCAGGGCTAACTCCTACAATTTCCTAACTACACACAAGCATTCTTCATCTTCTGATCCTGTGTCACCTCTTTCTAAGGATTAGATTTTATTTTTTATCAACCGAGCTATGCCACCATCTTGGCCTACCTGTTGGTCTTCTTGATACAATGTGTATCCTTGGATGTTAAGCTCCCATCTGTGATCTTCTCCCAGCCACAACTTGGACTGCCCACAACGTCATATCTGCCTGTCTCTAATTGCACGACAAGGTCAGCTACCTTATTCTGGTGCTCCCGGTGCGGCCTCCTCTACATCGGTGAAACCTGACGCAGATTGGGGGACCGCTTCATTGGGCACCTCCGCTCCGTCTGCCACAACAGACAGGATCTCCTGGTTGCCACCCACTTCAACTCTGCTTCCCATTCCCATTCCCATTCGGATATGTCCATACATGGCCTCCTCTAGTGCCACGATGAGGCTAAGCTCAGGTTGGAGGAGCAACACCTCATATACCGTCTAGGTAGTCTCCAGTCTCTTGGTATGAACATAGAATTCTCCAACTTCTGGTAATTCCCTCCCCCTCCCTTCCCCTATCCCTATTTCACTCTGCCCCCTCCCCCAGCTGCCTATCACCTCCCTCATGGTTCCGCCTCCTTCTATTACCCATTGTGTTTTCCCCTATTCCTTCTTCACCTTTCGTGCCTATCCCCTCCCTGCTTCCCCTCCCCCACCCCTTCATCTTTTCCCTTACTGGTTTTTCACCTGGAACCTACCAGCCTTCTCCTTCCCACCCTCCCCCACCTTCTTTATAGGGCCTCTGCCCCTTCCCTCTTCAGTCCTGACGAAGGGTTCCGGCCCGAAACGTCGACTCATCATTTCCACGGATGCTGCCCGACCTGCTGAGTTCCTCCAGCGTGTTGTGAGTGTTACCTTATTCCATATACTGCATGCATTCAAATATAATGCCTCCTGTCCTGTATTTGTCACTCTTTTACACTGCAACTCATCCCATTGACAACAATTTTGTCCGATCATCTGCATGTCCTTCCTGACAGTCTCAATACGCACTGACTTTGCTTGTTTACAACAGCCTCAACTCTATCACTCCAATTCCCATCCCCCTACCTAGTTTAAACCTTCCCTAACAGCTCTAGCAAACCTGCCCGCAAGGACATTGGTCCCCTCGGGCTCAGGTGCAACCCATCCCTTTTGTACAGGTAACTTGTAGTGGGGAGCACTTCTTTTGAGTCAGTGTAGTTTGGTTTGATTGACTTGCTGTGGGTGTGTGGGGGACGATTCCTCGCCGAGTGCAAGTGCAGTTTGACAGGGGTTAGATTGGGTACGGTGGCATGGAGTGGGTAAGTTTTAGCCTGTCTCAGTCGGTATGAATGGTGAGATAGGATGGGATCTGTTTGGAGAGCGGGAGGGGTTGTTAGCGTGAGAAATGGTGACGGTATTGAGTGGGTAAGAATTGTTTGCGGGTGACAAAGGAGTTTTGAGCTCCTTGGGTTAAGTCTAAGTTGGAGTGGTTTAACGTGGCCTGTGTGGGGAGCACGTGTACAGATTTACAATTGACCCGGGACCCGACCAGCGCAGTCCTGGCTGGGAATCGGTTGGAAGCGTGTGGTTGCCGAGAGACGAGCCCCGGTCTCACCAATCAGGCTGCTCTCCGGTTGACTAAAGGCTGAGCAGAGTGTATTCGGTGTCAGACACTGGCGGTGACTCCGCCTTCACTCTCACTCATCCGGCTGGCAGACCCTGTCCCCAGCCCGGGACTCGCCATGCGCTGCCCGCCTCTCCCACTGCCCCTGATATTGCTCCTTGGTTCTACACTCCTGCCAGGCTTTGCGGAGAACGTGAAGACAGGAGACGCAACAGGTGGGTGTTCGGAGTGTGGGTGAAGGGGGAGGAATGAATCGCAGAAAGAGGGGAATGGGAGGGAAGGGAAGGGAGGAGGGAGGAGAGGTGAAGGAGGAGAGGAGGAAAGACGAGAGGCGAGGAATGGAGGTGATGAGTGAGAGTGGGGAGCTGGAGGGACGGGCTGTGAGTGCAGGTGGCGCGGGTTAGGGTGCAGTTGCTGGGAAGGGTGATGGGAACTCGGCGTGAAGGCTCCGTTCACAAGGGCAGAGGCTGCGACACGGGGGCGGGGGGCCATTTCGATCGGGATCCTTTGTGGACCAGGGTTGACAGGTCCCTGGCTGTCTGGTCCCGGGATGGTGTGTGGGCGGCGGGGGGAGGAGCTCACGGGCCCCGGTCTGGGGGCTGGGATCGATATGGTCTGGTCCCGAGCCCGTTGGTTTGGGAACGTAGAAAGAATGATATACCACATTACAACTGTGGGAGAGAGGGTCACGGACGTGAGACCCGTAGGGAGCAGCGAGCGGGGCCCAGTGGAGTTTGGGGGAGTGGGAGTGGAGTTGGTAGTTTGGTTTAGTCCTTGGGGTCCCGGCTTTCCTGTAGCGCCCACTGAACAAAGCGGCGGTTTCCAGATGTCGGTTCCGGGTCTCCTCCCGCCACCCGTTCGTTCCTTTTTTGGGGGGAATTTAACTCCCTGAAACCTGATGCCAGCGGAGTCTGGACCCTGACATTCTCATTGACTCGGTATGATGGGGAGGGTGTGTGGACCAGTGTACCCCGACATTCATCGCCCTCGGTGCGTGCCTTCCCGGGACCAGACTCCCCAGTCATTGCTGAAAATGAAGGGTGCAGAGTTTGTTTTGCGAGCGACTACAGAAGGACATGTCGGTGGCCCTTTGTGTGTGTGTGTGTGTGTGTGTGTGTGTGTGTGTGTGTATGTGTGTGTGTATGGTGTGTATGTCTGTGTGTGTGTGTGTGTGTGTGTGTGTGTGTGTGTGTGTGTGTATGGTGTGTATGTCTGTGTGTGTGTGTATGTGTGGTGTGTTTGTGTGTGTGTGTGTGTGTTTGTGTATCTGTGTGTGTGTGTGTTTGTGTGTGTCTGTCTGTGTCTGTTTAAGACCCCAGTTAGCACGGATTGGCAACAACATCTCTACGCACCCTCAGTACAGGTGCACCACAGGGCAGTGTGCTTAGCCCCATGCTCTACTCAATTTGCGGTGTAAGTTTACACCTATGATTGCGTGGCTAAGTACAGCTCCAATAGCAATTTAAATTTGCTGATGATGCCACTGTTGGCCAAATCAAAAGTGTTGACGAATCGGCAAAAAGGAGGGGGATAGAAAGTCTGGTTGAATGGTGTCACAACAACCACCTCTCACTCAATGACAACAAAACCAAAGAGCTGACTATGGATACAGGAGTTAGACGGAAGTCCAGGAGTCCTCATTAAGGGAACAGAGGTGGACAGGTTTAAATTCCTGGGTATTAACATATCAGAGGATCTGTCCTAGTGAGTGTCATCACAAAGACATAAAAGTCATAAAGCGCTACAGCACAGAAACAGGCCTCACAGCCCTTCCACTTCTTGCCAAACTGTTATTTTGCCGAGACCCATTGACCTGCACCTGGATCATAGCCCGACACACCTCTCCTATCCACACCCAGACCTGAACCTGGATCATAGCCCATCACACCTCTCCTGTCCACACCCAGACCTGAACCTGGATCATAGCCCAACACACCTCTCCTGTCCATGTACCCAGACCTGAACCTGGATCATAGCCCGACACACCTCTCCTATCCACACCCAGACCTGAACCTGGATCATAGCCCAACACACCTCTCCTGTCCACGTACCCTAACCTGAACCTGGATCATAGCCCAACACACCTCTCCTGTCCACACCCAGACCTGAACCTGGATCATAACCCATCACACCTCTCCTGTCCATGTACCCAGACCTGAACCTGGATCATAGCCCAACACACCTCTCCTGTCTACGTACCCAGACCTGAACCTGGATCATAGCCCAACACACCTCTCCTGTCCACACCCAGACCTGAACCTGGATCATAGCCCAACACACCTCTCCTATCCACACCTAGACCTGAACCTGGATCATAGCCCGACACACCTCTCCTGTCCATGTACCCAGACCTGAACCTGGATCATAGCCCAACACACCTCTCCTATCCACACCTAGACCTGAACCTGGATCATAGCCCGACACACCTCTCCTGTCCACACCCAGACCTGAACCTGGATCATAGCCTGACACACCTCTCCTATCCACACCCAGACCTGAACCTGGATCATAACCCATCACACCTCTCCTGTCCATGTACCCAGACCTGAACCTGGATCATAGCCCAACACACCTCTCCTGTCCACACCCAGACCTGAACCTGGATCATAGCCCGACACACCTCTCCTGTCCATGTACCCAGACCTGAACCTGGATCATAGCCCAACACACCTCTCCTGTCTACGTACCCAGACCTGAACCTGGATCATAGCCCAACACACCTCTCCTGTCCACACCCAGACCTGCACCTGGATCATAGCCCAACACACCTCTCCTATCCACACCTAGACCTGAACCTGGATCATAGCCCGACACACCTCTCCTGTCCATGTACCCAGACCTGAACCTGGATCATAGCCCGACACACCTCTCCTGTCCACGTACCCAGACCTGAACCTGGATCATAGCCCAACACACCTCTCCTGTCCACACCCAGACCTGCACCTGGATCATAGCCCAACACACCTCTCCTATCCACACCTAGACCTGAACCTGGATCATAGCCCATCACACCTCTCCTGTCCATGTACCCAGACCTGAACCTGGATCATAGCCCAACACACCTCTCCTGTCCACGTACCCAGACCTGAACCTGGATCATAACCCAACACACCTCTCCTATCCACACCCAGACCTGCACCTGGATCATAGCCTGACACATCTCTCCTGTCCACGTACCCAGACCTGCACCTGGATCATAGCCCGACACACCTCTCCTGTCCACACCCAGACCTGAACCTGGATCATAGCCCAACACACTTCTCCTGTCCACACCCAGACCTGAACCTGGATCATAGCCCGACACACCTCTCCTATCCATGTACCCAGACCTGAACCTGGATCATAGCCCAACACACCTCTCCTGTCCACACCCAGACCTGAACCTGGATCATAGCCCGACACACCTCTCCTGTCCATGTACCCAGACCTGAACCTGGATCATAGCCCAACACACCTCTCCTATCCATGTACCCAGACCTGAACCTGGATCATAGCCCAACACACCTCTCCTGTCCACACCCAGACCTGAACCTGGATCATAGCCCGACACACCTCTCCTGTCCACGTACCCAGACCTGAACCTGGATCATAGCCCAACACACCTCTCCTATCCACACCCAGACCTGAACCTGGATCATAACCCAACACACCTCTCCTGTCCACGTACCCAGACCTGAACCTGGATCATAGTCCAACACACCTCTCCTGTCCACGTACCCAGACCTGAACCTGGATCATAGCCCAACACACCTCTCCTATCCACACCTAGACCTGAACCTGGATCATGGCCCAACACACCTCTCCTGTCCACGTACCCAGACCTGAACCTGGATCATAGCCCATCACACCTCTCCTATCCACACCTAGAGCTGCACCTGGATCATGGCCCAACACACCTCTCCTATCCACACCCAGACCTGAACCTGGATCATAACCCAACACATCATGTTTATTTTAAATGTTGAAATCAAACCTGCATCCACTACTTTGCCTGGCAGCTCGGTCCACACTATCACCACCCTCTTAGTGAAGAAGCTCCTCCTCATATTCCCCTCAAACATTTTACCTTTCACCCTTAGCTCATGACCTCTAGTTCTTGTTTCACCCAAACTCAGTAGAAAAAGTCTGCTTTTATTTACTGTATGTATACTCCTCATAATTTTGTATACCTCTATCAAATCTCTTCTCTTTCTCCTATGCTCTAGGGAATAAAGCTGTAGCCTATTCAACCTTTCCCTATAACTCAGGTCCTCAAGTCCTGATAACATCCTTGTAAATTTTCTCTTTACTCTTTCAATCTTATGGATATCTTTCCTGTAGGTATGTCACACGGGGGGGCAGGGGGGCATTGGGAGCAAGGGTGGACCCAAATGCAAGACACATCTTGTGAGGTTACTTAGATTTAGTTTATTGTTCGAAACCAGGTGAGCAAGGCAGGAGTAGGAATAGTGAACTGGACAAGGATTGAGGACTACAACTAGGCTGGGACCAAGGGTCTGGGCTAGGACTTGGAATCGGTTCCCAGAACTAGAGGAGACGTGAAGAGGCTAGGGTATGGACTCCGAGCCAGAGACTGGGCAAGGACCCAGTACCTGGGTCTTGCCTCAGGCTCAGACCCCAGAACCAGTCATGGACATGACATGGGCTAGGGAGAGGAGGAACATGGAAAAACAGAGCCTCTGTCTCGGGAGAGCAGGTACATGGAACCATGGACACATACACAGAACAGAGAGCCAGGACCCCTCCTTGGGAAAAGGATATAGGGCCGGGACTCATGACCGCACCCCCCTCCGCGGGGCAACGGCAAGACGGCCTGACTTACCCCACGGAGGCGAGGACAAGACAAGACAAGACAAGACATGACAAGACATGACCCTCCGCTGAGCAACAGCAAGACGGCCTGACTTACCCACGGAGGCGAGGACAAGACAAGACAAACACCAAAGAACAACACAGTTCCTATCTAGCTCCAGCGATAGAACTAGACCGAGGTGCAGGCAAGGGCTACAGATGAGGGCTAGAGGCGAGAGGGGCAGAGAAGGGATCCAGACAGTGGGGTAGGACAGGAATCACAGACTGCTAGGGCCAGGACTTGACTAGGTACTTGGATGCCACCCGGGCCAGGACTTGGACTTGGACGTGGTACTTGGATGCCGCCGGCGCCAGGAACCTCCGGGTAGTGGCGAGCTCTAGACTCGGCCCAGGAACAGTAGACAGCGGCTCCTGATTCTCTCCGGCGGGTTAACTGACAGACCCACCTTGATGAGGAAACTTAGCAGGCTCGCTTTGGTGAAGTAACTTGACAGGGTTGCTCCGGTGAGGAAGGGCGAATTACCGGCATTCGCTTCAGCAGAGACTAGGCTTGCTCCGGCCAGATGACATCGGCACACCGTACCTTTGATGACTTTGCAGACGCTCCCACGTCGAACGGCTGAAAGCCGGAGACTATAAGCTACTGGTTCAGCTGAGCGTTAATTGCCTCTAATCACCAAAGTCGAGGGACACAGGAAAACAGGGAATCAACGGTCCGGATCGTAACATAAACAAGGTAAATTTAAAGGGACCCCAATCCGGACCATGACAAGGTAGATAACCAGAACAACACAATACTCCAAATTAGACATCACCAACATCTTATATTATACAACTTCAACATAACATCCCAACTCCTGTACTCAATACTTTAATTTATGAAGGTCAATGTCCCAAAAACTCTTTTTCTTTTCAACTCTACCTGTGAAGCCACTTTCAAGGAATTATGGATCTGTAATCCCACATTCCTCTGTCCTACACACTCTTCAGTACCCTATCACTTATCAAGCTGGTTGGTCCTCCCAAAGTGCAACACCTCACATTTGTCTACATTAAGTTCCATCTGCCATTTTTAAGTCCATATTTCCAGTTGGTCCAGATCCTTCTACAAGCTTTGCAGTCCACTACACCCCTAACCTTCATGTCATCTGCAAATATGCTGATCCAGTTTACCACATTATCATTCAGTTGTTGATATAGATGACAAACCACAATGGGCCCAGTATGATCACTGCGGCATACGATTAGACACAGGCCTCTAGAAAGAGAGGCAGCCATCTCTCTGGCTTCCACAAAGTAAACATCTAATTTAATTTACTACCTCATCCTGAAAGTCAAGCGATTGAACCTTCTTGATCAATCTCCCATGTGGAGCCTTGAAAAGCCTTGCTAACGTCTATGTTGACAACATCCACTGGCTTTCCTTCAATAACATTCCTGATAACCTACTCGAAAAACTCTGTAAGATTAGTTAGACTATGCACAAGGTCATGTTGACTATCCCAAATCAATCCCAGTCTATCCAAATACTCATATATCTTACTTCCAATAACTTTCACACTACCGATGTCCGGCTCACAGGCCTATAACTGCATGGTTTATTCTTCGAACCCTTCTTAAACCACAGAATAACACCAGCCATCCTCCAGCACCTCACCTGTGGCTAAGAACATTTTAAATTCCTCTGCTAAGGCTCCTGCAATTTCTGCACTGGCCTCCCACAAGGTCCAAGGGAATGCCTTGTTAGGCTCTAGGGATTTATCCACCCAGATTTGCCTCAAGACAGCAAACGTCTCCCCCTCTGTAATCTGTATGTGGTCGAGGTCCTCCCTACCATTTTGCCTCCCTTCTATAGTCTCCGTGTCTGACTCCTGAGTAAATATAGATGCAAAAAATAATTTAAGATCTCCCCCATCTGTTTGGTCTCCATGCATAGGTGATCACTCTGAAGAAGACTGATTTTATCCCTTGCTGTCCTTTTGCTCTTAGCATATCTGTAGAAGCCTTGGGATTCTCCTTCACCTTGTCTGGCAGAACAACCTCATGCCTTCTTTTTGCTCTCCTGATTTTCTTCGGAAGTTTCCTCTTACATTTCTTACACACCTCAAGTACCTCGTTTGTTCTTGCTGCCTATACTTCTTCTTTTTCTTCTCCTCCTCTCTACCCTTCTGCCTCTCTTTCCTCCCCTCCCCCTCCCCCCAGACATATTTGCCAAACTATCCCATCCAGCTCTTTCACAATATGGTGGTCCCTGTCAATATCACCTTGCTTTTGCAACTGTCTGTGATGTTTCTACAAATTTGCTCCCCTAAATCCTGCTGACTATTGGGTGATCTATAATACAATCCCTTTCTTATTCCTCAGTTCCATCTATATTGTGTCAGTAGATGAGCTCTCCTGTCTCTGCACTACCATGACATTTTTCTTGACTAACAATGCCACCCTTCCCCCTTTATTCCCTCCCTCTCTATCATATCTAAAACAACGGAGCTCTGAAATGTTGAGCTGCCAGTCTTACCTTTCCTGTAACCAAGTCTCATTAATCATAATTTCATGTGTTGATGCATGTTCTAAGCTCATCCACCTTCCCAACTTTCCTTGCATTGAAATAGATGCAACTCAGAACATTGTTCTCACCATGTTCAACCTTTTCTTGTCTTTGTATGTAGGCTTAACAACATCTTTTTCCACAACCAGTCCACTTTCTTCTCTGATGCTTTGGTTCGTATTTCCCTGCAACTCTATTTTAAACCTCCCTGTTCAGCACTGGTGAATATTCCCACTAGGATGTTAGTCCCCATTCAGTTCAGGTACGAACCATCCTGCCGGTAAAGTCCCACCTACCCTGGAAGAGAGCCCAATGATCCAAACATCTAAAGCTAATTCTCTTGCACCATCTCCTTAGCCACATGTTGAGTTGTATTATCTTCTCATTTTCTGGCCTCACTCACATATGGCATGGGTAGCAATCCTGAGATCACAAGCCTTGCAGTCCTTCTGAGAACCAGAGCCAGAGGCCTGACCACTGTAGCTTTCCTCTGCTGGGTCATCACCAGCAGAGGAAAGAAAGAAAGTTAGTTACTTGGAATCTACTACAGCCTTTGCCTCTCTTTGCCAAAGCCTCCATCAACTCCCCACAATAACACTGGCTCACTCACATAATGGCTATTCCATTTCAACCTAGCTTCTTTTTATTGGCCCTTATCTAATTACCCCGAGATCTGTGGCACAGAGAATATCTTGATTGCTCCCAGTCATTTCTTTGCAATCTCCTGCTACACACACCAAAAGTTCAAAGTACATTTATTATCAAAGTATGTATACAATGCATCCTTGAGATATGTCTCCTTCCAGGCAGCCACAGAACGAAGAAATCCAATAAAACCCATTAAAATAAGAAGACCGTTAAACACCCAGTGTGTAGGGGAAAAAAGCAAACTGTGCAAACAATAACAGTAAGCAAATAACTTTCAGAACTGAAGTTCATGACAGTGAGTCTACAGCTACGAAGCCAGTCCCAGCTGATCCAGGAGCCTGGTAACTGCAGGCCACAGTCTCAGTTCAGTGCAGAGGTGAGTAAACCTCATGAGCAGTGAGCTGTGAGCCACTGGCTTCCAGTGATCTGTGGCATGCAGAAGGCAGGACAGCACCTGTACTTTTCCAGGAGTTTGTATGGGTTCATCATGTCATCAAAAACATTAACAAACTCTGAAGATACACAGCGGAGAGTATCCTAACTGGTTCATCACAGTCTGATATTGAAACACCAGGAACAGAAAAGGCTACATCAGTGTTCCCCAACCCTTTTTGCCCAATGTTCCCCCTAGAGCACCTCCATACTTGTCAACACCCGTCTTAGGCACGATATACTTTCCAGCACTCCCATAGTGTAAAAACATATCTGCCATATGCTAACATGAGAAAAATTATTCTGCTTTAATTTTTATTTTCCTTTAAAGCTAGCTTACACCATACCTGTGTGCTTCGATATCAATGTGATCTTGAACTTGATGGTTTTTAGCAAGAGTTGAAATATCTGGTTCAGGTTGTGACAGCAGAAGTTTTAACTCTCCACGCATAACGACGTCCATGCTGTTTCTGCTTTTTGTGAGTATGTGGTTCACTGCATTGAAGACTCTTTCAACAAGGTGGGAGAATGGAAATGCAATGAAGAGCAGATTGGCTCTTCTACAATGACTAGGAAACTTCATATGACGGTGTAGCCACATACTACAAAAGTCGACATTTTTGAAAAGCATTTTTGTTTCTTCATCATTCTCTTCCTGTTCTTCCCCTTGCAAAGAAATGGGTTAATTACCCAGTCTGGAATTTCCAGATCGTTCAAGTCCTTGAATCAGTTCTGAAAATCTTTCTTCAATGATTGCAGGTGTAAGCAGTACTCCTGCAAATCACTGTCTGTAAAAGAGAGTGCTATACTTTCCATGCAGGGAAACTGTGAGAACATGCTTCTCCCAATCTTTTGCTTATGCATTTACAATTTTCTGATAAAAGTGTACACTACACTTTTTGCCCAGATTAAATTGATATTCTTACCCTACAGTTTCATATTTAATCATACAGATCAGTTAGCTATGCCACATCTCCACCTAGGAGTTCAATCTTGTCTCCCAAGCTCTTGTCAAAGATCAAAGAAATATTTTAAGCAGTAGCCTTTTGACAACCAACACACTTCAGTGTGAAGAAGCAAGCATTCGAACTCTTCATCGTTACCTTGGCATAACTGGTGAAATATTTTGCTGTTTAATGGATGAGCTTTAATTTTGTTGATAGTAGATATTACAAGAGTCATGCTTGAAAAAAGTCGCTGGCTGAGATTTTTGGCATGCGAGATGTTGGTGATGAATTGCACAATGGATTGCAAACAGACTTGGAATTTATTTTTTTATAAATGCCACTAAGCCAGTATGGTGACCTGTCATATATGATGCTCCACCTGTTGCACAGGAAATCATGTTCTTAATCAAAATACTTTTATCTTCAATATACATACTGAGCTTGTATAGATTAATTCTCAGTTAATAAAATTTGTTTTTTAACTTTTTACGTAAGAGAACCTCTTCAAAAGCTTTTCCATTTTTGATGAACCATACATACACCATTAACAATACCTCGTAGTCTGACATCTCACTTCTTAAAGTCCCAGGTATATCTCCATTTCACAGATAGGAATGATGAGGCTGTGGTTTGTGACTGAAGTCTTCTCCCCAAGAATTAGCATTTCAGTATGGGTACAGTCCTGTATTTGAGTTGGGACATGGCCTTTTCCACTCTTTATCATCAGACTGAACCAACTAGAGTGATGGTATCAATGATGGAGATGTGGTTGTCAAGTCCTTTGTTAGGTTTCTTCCACTACCTTTGATCAACAAAAAGGATGTTGAAAGATCCAGGATCACTGGGTAGTAGCCATCACTGCCATTTTGTTCTTCTGAGAGCTGGACTGCCTCCAGCAGATATCTCAAGCGCTGGAAAGACCCCACCTACACCATCTCTGTAAAATCTTCAAACCTCACTGAAAGATGAGTGTGGGATGGCATTTACTCAAATTCTGTTGTCAATCTGGGAGGGCATTGATTAGTCTGTTATGAAAGTGTTTATTTTTCTTTACTTTTTATTTAGAGATACAAAACCACTTGTTGTTGCATTGAGAGGCATCTGCTCTGTGTTATGATGCCACCTATCGTGTGTTGGGTGATTCTGTGCATACAGCACAGAAACAGGCTGTTCAGCCTAACTGGTCCTTGCAACAGTTTTTAAACGCAAACAACAGGAATTCTGCAGATGCTGGAAATTCAAGCAACATACATCAAAGTTGCTGGTGAACGCAGCAGGCCAAGCAGCATCTGTAGGAAGAGGTGCAGTCGACGTTTCAGGCCGAGACCCTTCGTCAGGACGCTACAGATGCTGCTTGGCCTGCTGCGTTCACCAGCAACTTTGATGTATGTTGCTTGCAACAGTTTTGTTATCTAAACCAATGCTATTTGCCCACATTAGGACTGTATCTTTCTTTGCCTTGCCTATTCACCTGACAGTCTATCTATTCTTGAACACAGTGAGTTTATCTGATTCTGTGAATGCGCATTCCAGATATCATGCTTTAAAAAAACACTTGCCCCTCATATCCCCTTAAAAACTCTTTTGTCCAGCCCTATACATAATGCCCTCTTATTTTTCATTCCTACGATGGGGAAGAGATTCTGACTATCTACCCTCTTCATGCCTCTTTTAATTTTATAGTGCCTATAAAAAGTATTCTCCTTCCCCCCCCACCGAGAAGTTTTCATGTTTTATAGTTTTACAACATTGAATAACAGTGGATTTAATTTGGTTTTTTTGACACTGAACAACTGAAAAGACTCTTTTGTGTCAATGTGAAAACAAATTTCTACAAATTGGTTTAAATTTATTCCATTTCAGAATCAGAATCAGGTTTATTATCACCGGCATGTGATGTGAAATTTGTTAACTTAGCAGCAGTAGTTCAATGCAATACATAATCTAGCAGAGAGAAAAAAAAAATAAAGCATAATAATAAATAAACAAGTAAATCAATTACGTATATTGAATAGATTATTAAAAATATGCAAAAACAGAAATACTGTATATTAAAAAAATTGAGGTAGTGTCCAAAGCTTCAAAGTCCATTTAGGAATCAGGTGGCAGAGGGGAAGGAGCTGTTCCTGAATCGCTGAGTGTGTGCCTTCAGGTTTCTGTATCTCCTACCTGATTGTAACAATGAGAAAAGGGCATGCCCTGGATGCTGGAGGTCTTTAATAATGGATGCTGCCTTTCTGAGACACCGCTCCCTAAAGATGTCCTGGGTACTTTGTAGGCCAGTGCCCAAGATGGAGCTGTCTAGATTTACAACATTCTGTAGCTTCTTTCGGTCCTGTGCAGTAGCCCCTCCATACCAGACAGTGATGCAGCCTGTCAGAATGCTCTCCACAGTACATCTATAGAACATTATTAAACACAAAAGAATTGATTGCATAGTTACTCACCCCCTTCAAGTCAGTACTTGGTAAATGTACTTTTGACAGCAATTACAGCCTGTATGGATAGATCTCTATCAGCTTTGCACATCTGAACACTGCAGTTATTTCCCATTCTATTGGGACAAGACTCCTCAAACTCTGTCGAATTGCATGGGGATCATGAGTGAACAGCTCTTTTCAAGTCCAGCCCTTTTTACACTCCTGTCTCTGTAAATGTCCTGAATAGTGGGGAGTTCACATCCATAGATTTGCTGGGCTGTCCGCACCACTCTCTGCAGAGCCCTGCGATTGAGGGAAGTACAGTTCCCTTACCAGGCAGTGATGCAGCCAGTCAGGATGCTCTCAATTGTAACCCTGTAGAAAGTCCTTAGGGTTTGGGGACCTATACCAAACTTCTTCAACCATCTGATGTGAAAGAGGCACTGTTGTAGACTAAGTGAGATCCTCGGTGATGTATATGCTGAGGGACTTAAAGCTGTTACCCTCTCAACCCCAGATCCATTGATGTCAATAGGGTTTAGCCTGTCTCCATTCCTCCTGTAGTCCACAACCAGCTCCTTTGTTTTTGCGACATTGAGGGAGAGCTGTGTTCTTGACACCACTGTGTCAGAGAGATGACGTC